>NW_016816716.1:243668-316653 GCF_001698545.2 Rhinopithecus bieti
TATATATACACATACACACACACACACATAAACACACACACAAACACACACACAGAGAAGAAAGTTCCTTACTTATTTTTTCAAACTATAGAAAAAATAAAATATACAGGAAAAAGCTTATTCTCTCACTGCCCTGTCAACATTTTGGTGCATTTTCTGTTCAGTTCACCTTTCCTCTGCTAAGGATCTTATAGTGCAAAATCTGAAGAAATCTGAACTACAGTAAAGTTCAAATTTTTTTCTCATGATATATAAGACCTTTCACAATCAGACCCATCCAGCCTTTCCAGTCATCCTTCACATTTTCAACAAGTATTCGTTCATCATTTGGCACATGCCAACTTCTCTGCTAGACTTTGTAAGGAGAGAGAAAGAAGCTCAGTCCTGCCTACCTTCAAGGAGCGGATAATAGAATATGGGGACAAAAAAAAAGTAACCACTGCAGTATGTTAAATACTAGGATGTAGGCTAGTATGGGACATCTGTACTAGGCATGGGTCAGACTGAAGGCCCTGAGGAACGTGCAAAGGTTTAGACAGAAGATGGCAGGAGAAGTCACTTTTGTTTTTTGTTTGTTTGTTTCTGTTTGTTTGTTTGTTTGTTTGTTTGTTTGTTTTTGAGATGGAGTCTCGCTGTTGTCGCCTAGGCTGGAGTGCAATGGCACGATCTCAGCTCACTGCAACCTCTACCTCCCAGGTTCAAGCGATTCTCCTACCTCAGCCTCCCGAATAGCTGGGATTACAGTCGCCCGCCATCATGCCCAGCTAATTTTTTGTATTTTTAGTATTTTTGTATTTTTTTAACCATGTTGGCCAGGCTGGTCTCGAACTCCTGAACTCAGGTGATCCACCTGCCACGGCCTCCCAAAGTGCTGGGATTACAGGGGTGAGCTGCCGCGTCCAGCTGAAAGTCACTCTGAGCAGAAGGAACGGATGCAGGAAAGAGCACCACTTAAGAGCTCCAGGTAGTTCTCTGGCTGGACTGTGTGTGTTGCAGGATAAGAGATAAGACTGGAGTCTGATTTGGGCCAGACTGCAAAAGGACCTTGTAAACCAATCTAAGGATTTGTATTTCATCGCCAAAACCATGGAGGCCAGTGAAGGGGACAGAGTGAAGGCAGTGGCTGGTCCGATTTTTATTCCAGTAAACGTGCTGCAACAGTGTGGAAAGCTGTGCCTGGAAGCAAACCAGCCCAAGGGTGATGAGACCTTCAGTGCCACCATGGTCCCCACAGGACTTCTGACTCCAGCCTCCCCAAACCATCTGGCCAACCAGTCACATCATACTCTGTCACACTGCAAGCCTTTCTTCGTGCTGTTACCTCTGCCTGGAATTTCCTTCCTGTTCATCTTCTGGGCAAACTCCTACTCATCCGTGGAGCCCTTGTTCAAATGTCCCCTCCTTTATGAAGCCTTTCTCTTTCCCTTTATGTGTACAAAATCAATTGTTCCCTCCTCTCTTGTTTCCACAGCACCTTATAAATACCTCTGAGATAGTACTTATCCTCTTACCTTAGAATAATTTGTCCACATGACTTTCTTCTCCATCACACTCTAATAAGATCACGGAGGGCAGGAGAATCGCATCTGAATTCCCCTCACCTGGCACACTCTGTAGCACTTCATTGGTGACTAATAATTATATACCTGAATGATGAATACAGGAACAAACGAATCATGTTGCCCCTATATTTCAGACCTCCTCACGTCTTGGGGTAGATAACTCTTCCTCTGTTGACTTCAGGTCTCACTTCAGACACCAGCTGGGGTCACAGGAGAGCAGCTGGGATGCAGGTAAGTCACAGGCTGGTCCCTCTGGCTGAATGTCCTGCCTCCCCAGGTGGTCCAGCTGGAGGAGCTCCTGGCTGTGCGGCACTCTGTATTTGTGGTTGGTGGCGCTGGTACCGGCAAGTCACAGGTGCTGAGGTCCTTGCACAAGACCTATCAGATCATGAAACGGCGCCCCGTCTGGACTGACCTCAATCCCAAAGCAGTCACAAATGATGAGCTCTTTGGCATCATCAATCCAGCCACACGAGAATGGAAGGATGGTAAGTGTGGGATTCTCCCAGGGGAAAGTCTCTGCTAGCCTCAGAGCCCCTGTGGCGGGCTTGGATGCAGTTGGGTGAATTGCAGAAGCAAACATTGAACTGATCTGCTTGGGACTGCAGAAGGAGATGAAAAAGCCAGTAGAAAGGAAGAAGGGGGAAACCAATTTTGGCTTGGAGGGGAACTTCAGTTTTTCAGATATTCTCCCTCCTTGGGGACCTCTTCCAGCTGCCTTTTAGAGAGTGTATTTAAAGAGGAGAAAGCAGGCCGGTCGCGGTGGCTCACACCTGTAATCCCAACACTTTGGGAGACAGAGACAGTGGATCATGAGGTCAGTAGAAACCCCGTCTCTACTAAAATAAAACAAAATAAAATAAATTAGCTGGGCATGGTGGCACACACCTGTAGTCCCAGCTGCTCAGGTGACTGAGGCAGAAGAATCACTTGAACCCGGGAGGTGGAGGTTGCAGTAAGCCAAGATCGTGCCACTGCACTCCAGCCTGGGTGACAAAGCAAGACTGTCATAAATAAATAAATAAATAAATAAGCAATGCAGGCATTCAGCTGTAGTTCACTGACTTTGGAGCACGAGCCGTGGTGTAGAGTGTTAACACTGCCTGGCAGTAGACTTCAAGTATGTGTTGGGTAGGGAAGCCCACGGCTCATTCCCAAAGAAGTGGTGCAGTCTGGCATCCTACAAAGGGCACCATTCCCCTATTTGGTGTTGCCCCAGCAGTGGTGGGGAAGCTGCATGCTACAGAACCTTGTGCCCATGCCAGGACCCTGATGTTTATCCATTCAATCCCAGGAGGGCCCCTAGAACCATATTCCCTTCTACAGTGATTCGGAGGCCCTCAACCCTGTGTTTACTTAGGGTGCTGATCTCAGCCTTACCTTCAAAGAACTAAACATCACCAGTAGACATTGTAAAGGGTCGTTTGGCACTGGAAGAGAGCAGAAAAGAAGGTTGAGGGAAAAAAAAAAAGAGGTCTATGAGCTGATAAGGAGGACCTCTTTCTAAAACCGATGTGGCTTCTGGAATGAGGAAATCTCAGCTCCTTCCTGACGTTTCAATGTCTGACCACATCTGGGTCAAACTCTCTGAATTTCTCTAATTTAGGAGCTTTTATCTGAGGTCTAGAACACAGGGATTTAACAACCAGAGTCTAATTTTTATTTTGCTGTTAACAAGACTTAGCATCTTCTTATTGATCTTAGTAACTTGCTCTTGTGTGATTTTATTTCCTGTTTTTCTTACCAGTTTTTAAGAGTTTTTTTAATATATCAAAGATATTAACCCTTTATCTGTCTCATGCATTGCTAATGTTTCCCCAACCTATTCTTTGTCTGTAGACACTTTATTTTCCCATGCTCTTTTTAACAGAGGAAATTATGCCTGTCTAGTCTTTTTAGCATCTGGGATTTCTATTAGTTTATAATTCTTCAGCTGTTGATATAGTATCATAAATTTGATCAAAAAAGATTCTTTTTACAATAACATTTTTTATCCGTCTGGAATTTGTTTTGGGGCTTAGTATGAGGTAGAGTACAGAATCAACTTTATCTCCTTCCAGATGGATAATTGATTGTAACCGCACCATTTATTAAGTAAACTATGCTTTCCCTCTGAATTTAAATACCAGTTTGTCATTTATTAAATTGCATATGTATATTGAGATCTGATTCTGGGCTTTCTATTCTGTTTGACTCACCGCTTTAATCCTATACTAATGTCATTTTATTTTAGTTACAGTTGTTTTATAACATATTTTAATACCCAATGAGGTAAGTCCCTTCTCAGTAATCTTTTGTAATTTTATTGTCTTGTCTCAAGCACTTCTTTTTTCATATTAAATATGGGGTCAATAATATAATTCAAAAATTTTAACTCTGAATTCTAGTTAAAATTTTATTAGATTTATACATTAAATTTGGGGAAATTGACAAGGAAGATATAATAATCACAAGTCTGTATTCACTAAACAAGTAAATGGAATATAGCCTTTAAAATATGTTAGGGGCCAGGCACAGTAGCTCATCCCTATAATCCTAGTGCTTTGGGAGGCCAAGATTGGAAGATCACTTGAGGCCAGGAATTTGAGACCAGCTTAGGCAACATAGTGAGACCCCATGTATACACATGTATAAAAAAAAAAAAAAAAAAAGATTTAGGATAACTTCAAAAGAATACAAATTAACAGGTTATTTTAATTTTTTTATTTATTTGTTTTTTATTTTCAAAATTATTTCCAGTAAACGGAAAAATAAGTACATAAAGGAATTGGCAGTTATATCACTAAACTCAATATAATACAAAGTTATAGAATGTTTATTCCATAAATAGAAAGTATTCCTTTCCTGGTTGGGTTCATGTCACATTTCCAAAAATTAAAAATGTAATTGGCTACAGAGAAAGCTATAATGAATTCAACAATATCAATTTACAGGTCACATTCTCTGATAACAATGGAATAGAATTAGAAACAAATAGCAAGAAAGTCACCAAAAATGATTTTACTACTTGTAAATCAAGAAATGCTCTCTTGATTCCTGTATCAAAAAGAAAATTTAATTGCATCCTCTCTAGGATGCAATAAAAAAATACTCCATACAAGAAAACCTATGGGCTCCATCCAAAACCTCTAAGGGAAAACCTTTTAAACTCACTTTATTATGAAAGGTGGGCTGGAAGTAAAGGAAGTTAATATTTGTCATAAGAAATTATTCAAGCTAAACACAAAGAAAATGAAGGAAAAGGAACTGATAAAGATAAAAGCTGAAATTAGTCACCAGGAGGAACATAAAAAGATTATATAAAAATAAATAAAAGATATAGAAGAAATAGATAAATCCAGCGGGGCGTGCTGGCTCATGCCTGTAATCCCAGCACTTTGGGAGGCCAAGGTGGGTGGATCATGAGGTCAGGAGATGGAGACCATCCTGGCTAACAGGGTGCAACCCCATTTCTACTAAAAATACAAAAAATTAGCTGGGTGTGGTGGCGGACGCCTGTAGTCCCAGCTACTCGGGAGGCTGAGGCAGGAGAATGGCTTGAATCTGGGAGGCGGAGCTTGCAGTGAGCCGAGATTGCGCCACTGCACTCCAGCCTGGGCGACAGAGCAAGACTCTGTCTCAAAAAAATAAAAAAAAGAAGTAAAACCTAGGCAAATTATCCAAATGATAAGGCAGAAAATAAGTTCCATGAAAGATGTGCAATTTTAAGGGCCATAGAGGCTAGAAAGAGACAGTAAAACCATCTGGCCGATCACGAGGTCAGGAAACAGAGACCATCCTGGCTAACACGGTGAAACCCCGTGTTAGTGAGTGATTAATGGGAAAAATTAAATATACATATAATTTGGAATTAACAGAGAAGACCAAAGTAGAAGAAAATATTTGATGACACATACTTGAAAAACTAAAAGAAATAGATGAACCCCTAGCAAAATATAAATTAATAAAATGTCTTCATTAAGAAGTAGAAAAATTGAGTAAACTAGTGTAAAGGAAAAGTTAAAAAAGAGTAGAGCAAAAAATAGATAATTTCAAAATTATGAAGACATAACTCTCAAATTGTTTTACAGAACAAGAATAATATTGATATCAATTTTATGTGGAGCCAAAAAAACCCAATGTTACTCATTAATATGGATACAAAATCCTAAATAAAATATCAGTAAGTAGAATCAAATAGTATCTCAAAAATAATACATTTTGACCAAGTAAAATCCATTCCAGGAATGTAGGGATAGAGCAATTATTTTTAACAGTATTAACATAAAACATTGACAAATTAAAGGGGAAAATTATTTGATCACTAAATAAATACTTAAAATGCAATTCATTCCTAATAGAAAATTCTAAGTAAAGTAGGAATAGAAGGAAGCCCCTAAAATATACTAAATGCTCTGTACCTAAAGCTGAAATGAAAATAAAGTCATTCTGAATAATGATACCATAAATTTCCATGAAAAATAAGGAACAAGTCAGGGATGCTTATTGTCAATATTATTGCTTAATTGGAGTTCTAGAAAATGCAATAGGACAAGAAAATGAAATAGATGGAATAAATCAGAGGAAAGAAAAAATAAATTAGAGGAAAGGAGAGAAATTATTGTTTTATTATACAACTTTATACCTAGAAAATTTATGAGACATTACTGAAAAATTACTAGAATTAATAAGAAAGTTCATTAAAGGCAATTGAACATAAAGTAAATACACAAAATGTGGTAACTTTTCTCAATACTGGTAAGAATCAACCAAAAATAGAAGTGCAGGAGGAGAAAATTCATTTCACAGTAGCAATAAAAATCGTGAGATATTTAGGAACACATTTAACCAAAGATATGTATTTTAAAAGCTGTAAAAAATGTATTAGGGACATAAAACCATATGTGAATAAATGAGCAGACATGCCTTACTATTAACTGGGGAAGTTTAATGTCATAAAAATCAATTTTGCCCAAATTAATATATAAATTTCAGGTAATGGCAATTAGAATCAGATGAGCCTCTTTCCAAAGCCTGGGTTTGGCAAGATTCGCCAAGACTGCAATTACAAAGCATGAAAATGCTACCTTAAAAAGTTTAATGTAGTTTCATCATGTCATAGTTACTTGCTGAAATGACTCACTTTGTCACTTGAAAAGCTAGTACTATGAGGCGTTGTTCTTGTTCTTGTTGATGTTATGAAAAGGTAGACTAAAGCACAGGGAAAATGCACCTTGGGCACTGCCAGGTTTTTGCAAAGCAAGATATAAAACCAGGTCTGCATCTGGGCCAGCATGGTGAAACTGCATCACTACTAAAAATACAAAAAAATTAGCTGGGCGTGGTGGCATGAGCCTGTAGTCCCAGCTACTCAGGAGGCTGAGGCAGGAGAATCACTTGAACCCGGGAGGCTGAAATCACACCACTATACTCCAGCCTGGCAACAGAGCAAGACTCCATCTAAAAAAAAATAAAGTAAAATAAAATAAAAATAAAACCAGGTCTGATCTGCCTTTGCATGTTCTACGTACGCCCCCTTCTGTGTGTTGTAGCTAAAAGAGGAAAGCTATGTTTAAGTAAAAGAGGATTAATGATGAAATGGAAAATAAGGTATCAGCGGTTCCTTTTAGGATTATTCTCTTCCATCATGCGGGAGCTTGCCAACATCACCCATGATGGGCCCAAGTGGATTTTACTGGATGGCGACATAGATCCAATGTGGATTGAGTCCTTGAATACTGTCATGGATGATAACAAGGTATGAAATTGAGGGAGACCCCTACATCATTTCTAATCATCTGTGAAACTAGTCACCTAGTGTGGCAGGCGTATTTGCAAATCTAGATTCCACACGATGGCTGGCTCAGAGTAAGGAACTCCCAGCACCCTGGGAGGCCAAGGTGGGCAGATCACCTGAGGTCAGGAGTTCAAGAACAACCTGGCCAACATGGTGAAACCCCATCTCTACAAAAAATACAAAAAAAAATAGGGCATTGTGGTAGACACCTGTAATCCCAGCTACTCAGGAGGCTGAGGCAGGAGAATTGCTTGAACCTGGGAGGCAGAGGTTGCAGTGAGCCAAGATCATGCCATTGCACTCCAGCCTGGACAACAAGAGTGAAACTCCATCTCAAAAAACTAACTGGTGACTGTTAAGCTGGTGGCTGTTCCTAAACTTGTTCAGAGAGCATGTCCAGATTACAAGTTTTAAAATGCCTTCAACATTTACAGGATTGTTAGAATAAAAGTATGCTCTCCTGGAGAGACTACTTGATTTTTTTTTAACTTTTATTTTAGGTTTGAGGATACATGTGCAGGTTTGTTACATAGGCAAACTCATGTCACAGGGATTTGTTGCACACATTGTTTCATCACCCAGATACTAAGTTCAGTACCCAATAGTTACATTTTCTGCACCTCTCCCTCCCCCTACCTTGTACCCTCAAGGGGGCTCCAATGTCCTCTCTGTTGTTCCCTTCTTTGTGTTCATGAGTTCTCATCATTTAGCTCCCACTTATAAATGAGAACATGTAGCATTTGGTCTTCTGTTCCTGCATTAGTTTGCTAAGGTAATGGCCTCCAGCTCCATTCATGTTCCCACAAATAACAGGATCTCATTCTTTTTATGGCTGCATAATATTCCATGGTGTGTATGTATACATTTTCTTTATCTAATCTGTCATTGATGGGCATTTAGTTTGGTTCAATGTCTTTGCCATTGTGGAGTGTGGCAGTAAACATTTGCATGCATGTGTCTTTATAGTAGAATGATTTATATTCCTCTGGATATATGTCCAGTAATGAAATAGCTGGGTGGAACAGTAGTTCTGTTTTTAGCTCTTGAGGAGTCACCAAACTGCTTTCCACAATGGTTAAACTAATTTACACTCCCACCAATAGTGTATAAGTGTTCCCTTTTCTCCACAACCTCACCAGCATCTGTTCTTTTTTGATATTTTAGTAATAGCAATTCTGACCGGTGTGAGATGGAATCTCATTGTGGTTTTTATTTGCATTTCTCTCATAATCAGAGATGTTGAGATTTTTTTCATATGCTTTTTGGCCACATGTATGTCTTCTTTAGAAAAGTTTCTGTTCATGTTCTTTGGCCGCTTTTTAATAGTGGTGTTTGTCATAAGTTTGCTTAAGTTCCTTATAGATGCTGGATATTAGACCTTTGTCAGATGCATGGTTTGCAAATATTTTTTCCCATTCTTTAGGTTGCCTGTTCACCCTGTTGATCGTTTCCTTTGCTGTGCAGAAGCTCTTTAGTTTAATTAGATCCTATTTGTCAATTTTGCATTTGTTGCAATGGCTTTTGGCATCTTTGTCATTAAATCTTCGCTCATTCCTATGGCCAAGATGGTATTGCCTAGGTTGTCTTCCAGGGCTTTTATAGTTTTGGATTTTACATTTAAATTTTTAATCTTCTTGAGTTAATCTTTATATATCATGTAAAGAAGGAGGCCAGTTTCAGTCTTCTGCATATGGCTAGCCAGTTATCCCAGCACCATGTATTAAATAGGCAGTCCTTCCCCCATTGCTTGATTTTGTCAGCTTCATTGAAGATTAGATGGTCATAGGTGTGCGGCCTTATTTCTGGGCTCTCTATTCTATTCCATTGATCTATGTGTCTGTTTTTGTACCAGTACCACACTGTTTTGGTTACTGTCACCCTGTAGTATAGTTTGAAGTCAGGTAACATGATGCCTCCAGCTTTGTAGTTTTTTGGTTTTTTTTTTTTTTTGCTTATGATTGCCTTAGTTATTCTGGCTCTTTTTTGGTTCCATATGAATTTTAAAATAGATTTTCTAGTTGTATGAAGAATGTCATTGGTAGTTTAGTAGGAATAGCATTGAATCTATAAATTGCTTTGGGCAGTATGGTCATTTTAATGATTTTGATTCTTCCTATCCATGAACATGGGATATTTTTCCATTTGTTTGTGTAATCTCTGATTTTTTTAAGCAGAGTTTTGTAATTCTTTTTGTAGGGATCTTTCATGAAGTACTATTATAAAAGGAACAGTATTAATATGAAATGTAAGTTATTTTCTTTTAACTGTTCCATTGTTCCAGTATGGTCTAGTTCATTCAAATCATTGACATCAATTTAAACTGTTTAAGTAACTTTTTTTTCTGATTCAACACACATATACACATATACACACAGGGGTGGTGGTGGAGAGGCATAGGAAGAAAGAGAGGATTTTTGTAGAAAATTTAGAAAATACTAATTATCACAAAGAAGGAATGTATTCGTTCATTTTCACACTACTGATAAAGACATACTGGAAACTGGGTAATTTATAAAGAAAAGGAGGTTTAATTAACTCACAGTTCCACATAAATGAGGAGGCCTCACAATCATGGCAGAAGGCGAAACGCACGTCTTACATGGCAGCAGACAAGAGAGAATGAGAGCCAAGTGAAAGGGGTTTCCCCTTATAAAACTACCAGATTGACTGGGTGACTCATGCCTGTGAGCACTCTGGGGAGCCGAGGCAGGTGGATCACGAGGTCAGGAGATCAAGACCATCCTGGCTAACACAGTGAAACCCCATCTCTACTAAAAATCCAAAAAATTAGCCTGGCATGCTGGCGGGCACCTGTAGTTTCAGCTACTCAGGAGGCTGAGGCAGGAGAATGGCATGAACCCAGGAGGCAGAGCTTGCAGTGAGCCGAGATCATGCCACTGCACTCCAGCCTGGGCGACAGAGCGAGACTCCGTCAAAAAGAAAAACCATCAGATTTTGTGAGACTCACTTACAACCATGAGAACAGTATAGGGGAAACCACTCCCATGATTCAATTAACTCCCACTGGGTCCCTCCCACAACACATGGGAATTATGGGAGCTACAATTCAAGATGAGATGTGGGTGGGGACATGGTTAAACCATATCAAGGAAATAATTATCCATAATCCCAACCAAACCAATAACAATCAGCCAAATCCCCACAGGCTGGCAAGGCACTTACCTCCTTCCTCACTGGCATGCCCTTCCCTGTTGTTTCCAGGTGCTGACATTGGCCAGCAATGAGAGGATTCCTCTGAACCCCACCATGAAGCTCCTCTTTGAGATCAGCCACCTGCGCACAGCCACTCCAGCAACTGTCTCTAGAGCAGGTACGGCCCAAGAAGGGAAGAACCACAAAGCTACTCCACTTAGGCAGGTGCCTCTCGCTTCACACGTAGTTCTGCTGACTCAGAAGGAATCTCCACATGGGAGCCAGAAGCCTGACATGCAGTTTTGTGAATTTGGAAATGTTGTGGTAATAAGAAGGGAAAGAGCTTTTGAGCTGCACAATTATCCTCTGCACAGAAGTGTCCAACTTAGGCTACTTTTAGGCCAGTTCTAGTCTCCCCGTCAATGGAGATGACCAAATATCACTGTTTCTCACTAACTCCTGGTGCAGAATTGCAGCTCTATACCTTAACTTTCCTCCGTCTCCACTGAACAAATTTATTAACAGAGACTGGAAGAGTTTTTAAAAAATTGTTTGGCAAAATCAAACTTAAAGAAGCGGGAGTAGAATGTCAGTTGCCAAAGGTGAGGGTTGGAGGGACGGGGCAGATGTTAGTCAATGGGTACAAAATTCCGGTTCTGCAGTATGAGTAAGTCCTAGAGATCTGCTGTACAACACAGTGCCTATAGTTAACAATACTGTAGTATGCACTTAAAAAAATTGTTGGGCCAGGCTCGGTGGCTCACACCTATCATCCCAGCAATTTATGAGGCTGGGGTGGGCAGAGAGCTTGAGCCTGGGAGATTGAGACTAGCCTAGGCAACACACCAAAGCCCAATTACTACAAAAAAAAAAAATACAAAAAAAGTGTTAAAGAGGATAGATCTCATGTTAAGTGTTCTTAACACACACACACACACACACACACACACACACACTTTTGGAGGTGATGGATGTTTATTACCTTGATTGCGATAATGGTTTCACTGGTGTATGCCTATGTCCAATTTCAAATAGTATACCTTAAATATGTACAGCTTTGTATATATCAGTTATACTCCAATAAAGCTGTTAAAAAATAATATGAATAATAAATAAAAGGAAATAAATAGTAAAATAAAATAATTTAAAAAGAGATCTTGTTTGGCCTCTACTATAATATTACGTTCCCTTTCAAGAACCTCTGCTAAAATTGGTGGACACAGGCCAGGAGGGTTGTCTCTCCTGTCCTAGGGATACTCTAACAAGAGTAACGAATTTCCACAAACGTGGGGCTTTTAAAGCAACAGAAACGTATTTTCTCACATTTCTGGAAGTTGGACATCCAAAATCAAGGTCAGCAGGGCTGTGCTTCCTCTAAAGGCTTTAGGGGAGAATCTTTTCTTGCATCTCCCAGCTTGGATGTTCCTTGGCTTGTGGCCCCGTAATGCCAGTCTCTGGCTTCTTCCCATGGTTTTCTCTTCTGTGTGTGTCTCTCCCCTCTGTCTCTCATTAGAACACTTAGAAATGTTCCACCCAGATAACCCAGGATAGTCTCATCTCAACATCTTTAACTTAATTACATCTGCAAAGACTCTTTTTCTTTTTTCTTTTCTTTTTTTTTTTTGAGACAGAGTCTCGCTCTGTTGCCCAGGCTGGAGTGCAGTGGCACGATCTCAGCTCACTGCAAGCTCCACCTCCCGGGTTCAAGCCATTCTTCTGCCTCAGCCTCCCAAGTAACTGGGATGACAGGCATGTGCCACCATGCCCAGTTAATTTTTTGTATTTTTAGTAGAGATGGGGTTTCACCATATTGGCCAGAGTGGTCTTGAACTCCTGACTTCAGGTGATCCACCTGCCTCGGCCTCCCAAAGTGCTGGAATTATAGGCGTGAGCCACTGTGCCCAGCCTGCAAAGACCCTTTCTCTAAATAAGATCACACTGGCAGGTTCCAGGGGTCAGGACATGGCCTTGACTTTTGGGGGACCACCAATCAACCCACTACATACCCCCCACATTCCCATGACAAGTATTGCTGATCTGTCACAGCCTTCTTTCCTCCTGAGCCTGGACTTGGCCTTGGGATTCGCAGAGCTGCTCCCCATCCATCCATCATCAGTCCGTTGGAGTTGGTCCTCAATAGCAGACCCATTTACCCTCTCACATCTCAGCCAAATCTCCTTTTCTTTTCAGTTCAGTCTTCTGTACATTTTCCAAACAGAGAAAATAACTCCCTGGGGTGAAAAATATACTGATGTATATGGAATGTTCACTAAACTATATTCTCTGTGCTCACAGGGATCTTGTACATCAACCCGGCAGACTTGGGATGGAACCCTCCGGTGAGCAGCTGGATTGACAAGAGGGAAATCCAGACAGAGAGAGCCAACCTAACCATTCTGTTTGACAAGTACATTCCAACCTGCTTAGACACACTCAGAACCAGGTAGGCCAAGAAATAAGGAAGATAGAGAGTCAAAGCAGCAATTAAAAGCCCATCGGTTCACTCTTGGTGTCCTGCTGATGTTCTGTCCTGCCCCAAAGTCAGATGTTCCCAGAGCAATCCCTCCAGGCATGGCAGAAGGCAGAGGGAACACACATTAGGATGGCCATGGGATGCCTGTTGTCAGCTCAGGCATGAAGTGAGGTGAGTGAGGAGAAGGAAGATTGGAAGTCCCTTTCGTGAGTGCCACGTGGGTATATCTGAGGGAGGCTGTGGGTTGTGGTATCAGATTATAATCCAGAGACTCAGATCCTTCTGTGTACAGGGCAAGCAGCTCTGCATTTGTAATAAATAATCCACAGGCCAGATCAACAGACCTCGGGGTGAAAATGGCACGTGTTGGTGACCTGTGGGGCCCACTGCCTGTGCCTGGCTGTGTGTGTTCACGGCCCAGATAATGTGGGATTGGGTATAATGTACCATCTGACGGTCCTGCCCTGTTGGATATTGTGAGTTTACTTTTCCTCTTATAGGTTTGTAAAAGTAAGAGCAACAAGCCCTGACCACTTATCACTAAGCAAGAGGTTAATCACTATTGACCAAGAGGATACTTATTACACGAGAATACTATCTGTGTCAGCACAGGGAGCTGCCCGTGGTTGGAACCTGCTTTTGTTTTACACTATTTTTTGTTGTTGTCGTTGTTACCATTTGACACATCATTCTGTGAAGCTGACACCCATCCCCGTAGCGGAGGCAAGAATAGGCCCCTGAGGCTGGCACTATGAAGGCATGTGACTCAGAACCCCATGAAGATGCCACAGTTTAGGGTCAGGATTATGTTTCCCGGAAACTAAAGTCTATCATTGAGGTTGATCTCTGCCTCTTTCTACCTTGGCTTGTCAAGCATGGGATATGATTGTGCCTCCAGTGATTTGCAAGCACAGAGGCCAAGGGGAAGGGAACACTTCAGACTGCAGGAAACAATACTGCAAGAGGGCGCCAGGTGCTCCCATTCCATATGCCCTGCCCATACCCCGAAAAATCCACTCCCATTCAAAATGAATTTTGTATACTTAAAAATTGAGTTGCAGTCAAGTAGGTGACATTGTGGTCTATCCTCTTTGTTTAATGAAACATTACTTTTGATTTCATAGTTTTTCTATTTCAGGGTCAATAATTATTCTTCCAACTCAACATATGTATAAGCCTTTGAAAAGCTTTCAGTCCCTGGGTGGCCCATGGGCTCTGTGGCCTTGGGATGTAATGGGCTAAAGCAGCCTGTGGAGCTAACAAAGTCTGGAAGTGGAAAACAGTCGTTAATATCACAGATGGACTCAGGCAGCCAAGAGTTAGAAAACCAGAGAAGGGTAAGGTTTTAGGAAAATAGTCTATCCCTGTTTTTCTTTTTGTTTTTTTTTTTTTGTTTGTTTGTTTTTTGAGTTTTAAAATGTTTTTTAGTTTTATTTGTATAGATTTAGGGATAGAAGTGCAGTTGTGTTACAGGGATACATGGTGTAGTGGTGAAATCTGTCCCTTTAGTGCACCCGCCACCTGAATAGCATACATTGTATCCAATGGGGGTATTTTATCCTCACCCCCCTGCCACCCTCCCACCTTTTGGAGTCTCTGGTGTTTATTATTTCACTCTGTATTTCCATATATACCTACTGTTTAGATCCCACTTATAAGTGAGAACATGCAGTTTTTGACTATCCGTTTCACAGTCATTTCGCTAAAGATAATGGACTCCAGTTCCATGCATGTTGCCGCAAAAGACATGATTTCATTCTTTTTTATGACTAAGTAGTATTCCATGTGGTAGACATAGATATATATACACACCACTTTTTTTTTTTTTTTTCGAGTCATTGCCTCACTCTGTCACCCAGGCTGGAGTGCAGTGGTGCGATCTTGGCTCACTGTAGCCTCCACCTCCTGGGTTCAAGCGATTCTCCTGCCTCAGCCTTCTGAGTAGCTGGGATTACAAGTGAGCATTACCATGTCCAGCTAATTTTGTTTTTTTTTTTTTTTTTTTTTTTTTTTTTTTGGTCAGAGCCTCGCTCTGTAGCCCAGGCTGGAGTGCAGTGGCACAACCTCAACTCACTGCAACCTCCACCTCCTGGGTTCAAGCAATTCTCCTGCCTCACCCTGCCAAGTAGCTGGGACTATAGGCATGTGCCACCACGCCCAGCTAATTTTTTGTATTTTTAGTAGAGACGGGGTTTCACCATGTTGGCCAGGATGGTCTTGATGTCTTGACCTTGTGATCCACCCGCCTCGGCCTCCCAAAGTGCTGGGATTACAGGCTTGAGCCACCGCGCCCGGCCTCATTTTTGTTTTTCTTCTTTGAGGACAGACTTTATAGTCTACTTGAAAGTCATATGATTCAGAGCCTCGCTCTGTAGCCCAGGCTGGAGTGCAGTGGCACAACCTCAACTCACTGCAACCTCCACCTCCTGGGTTCAAGCAATTCTCCTGCCTCACCCTGCCAAGTAGCTGGGACTATAGGCATGTGCCACCACGCCCAGCTAATTTTTTGTATTTTAGTAGAGACGGGGTTTCACCATGTTGGCCAGGATGGTCTTGATGTCTTGACCTTGTGATCCACCCGCCTCGGCCTCCCAAAGTGCTGGGATTACAGGCGTGAGCCACCGCGCCCGGCCTCATTTTTGTGTTTTTAGTAGAGATGGGGTTTTGCCATGTTGGCCAGGCTGGTCTCAAACCCCTGACCTCAGGTGATCCGCCTGCCTCAATGTCCCAAAGTGCTGAGATGATAGGTGTGAGCCACTGCGCCCAGCCTACACCACCTTTTAAATCCAATCATCCGTTGATGGAAACTTAGGTTGATTACATGGCTTCACTATTGTGATTAGTGCTGCAATAAACAAGAGTGCAAGTAACTTTTTGATAAAATAGTTTCTTTTCCTTTGCATCCCCGTTCTTTAGGATTTTCCTGAGATACTTGTCCCATATACCCTTTAACTAAAAGTCTGCTATTTCTCACTGTGGGCATTTAGAACAAGAGATGGCAAACTCGTGTGTCTTTGTGTGTGCATGTGTGCCTGTGCATGCACAAGCCTTTAAAACAGCTTTGAATATTCTGACTGTATTAAGTCTATCCAGAGGCAACTCTCCCCTGAACTCTCTGCCCATTCTAGATGTAATGTCTTTTCTTTCTTTCTTTTTTTTTTTTTTTTTTTTGAGACAGAGTCTCGCTCTGTCGCCCAGGCTGGAGTGCAGTGGTGCCGTCTCGGCCCACTGCAACCTCCGCCTCCAGGTTCAAGAGATTCTCCTGCCTCAGCCTCCTGAGTAGCTGGGACTACAGGCACCCGCCACCACACCAGCTAATTTTTGTATTTTTAGTAGAGACAGAGTTTCACCATGTTGGCCAGGATGGTCTCAATCTCTTGACTTCGTGATCTGCCCACCTCAGCCTCCCAAAGTGCTGGGATTACAGGCATGAGCCACCACGCCCGGCCGATGTCTTTTCATTCTCACAGCCATCCCGCCAATGAGGGAGCTGTGGCTCCGTGATGCTCCCCTGGCATCATAGCCAGTTAGTAACAGACACTTGCTTTAAAGCCTTCCTTGTATTTTATGCAGTCACAGTGTTGTAATGCCCGCTTCATGTGGCCCTGTCACTACAAAGCCATGTCATGTCAATAGATAATAACTTCTTATTAAATAAGCAGGCCCATAAGGGGCAATTATAAAACAGCTTTATTTTATTTCCTACTGTTCCTTTAAAACCATTATATGTGACTAGTTCTTCTCCTGCCCCTGCGTGAGATCTAGGTCAAGGTCTATGACCTTTCTGTATGACTTTTCAGATAAAAAGGCATCTGATCACTTCTAGTCACACCGTCATACATACACGTGTGTGTTAGGCCAGTGAAAATATAAAGAAACAAACTCCATTCATAATGGAGGCTTCTGCCCCACCCACCTCAGCTCAGGACTGCAATGGGAAAGGGGTGTGTTTTTGACTTCTCTCCTTTCTCTGCCAGTGACCTACTCCCTGGCTATGACTTCTGACCCCTCGGCATAAAAGAGGGGTGGAGAGAAGAGGGGAAGGAGCAGGAGAAGTCTTACCTGACTGCAACTAAGGTGCGGCCTTAGTTGGTTGTCCCAACTGTGACAGATCTTGAAATCCGACTTCTTCTCTTTGGTAGTTTTTGGGAGCTCCTTGCCTCCTCCCCATCACTGGAAATCTTTCATCTGTTATTCTGGAAGAAAGTAACTGCTTCTCTAGCCAGTCAGGTCCCGCTCCTACACAAACCCCATCTGACTCATCTTATCCCTTAGCCAGCACTCAGACAACCCCTGCTGCACATAGTCCACACCTGGATTCCAGGAGATGCTTACCCCTTCTCTGCTTTGACAAACTGGAGCACAGGCTGCACCCGCAAGGGACCTCCCCACTCTCCACTGGGAGATCAGCAACTCTCGGGGGGTTTCCAGGCAAGGGTCCTTCACCAACTCGGAGTAATCCTATTGAAGCCCCCTTCCCTGGCTGTTAGGGGAAAGCAGCTACCTTCTCTGTGCAGGAGGGGACACTCATTGCCTACCCAGAACTCTCTCTAGTATTCTGAATGCTAATTTCCAGGCCTTCCAGCATCTCCCGCTTTGTCCTCTGTGCTCTTGAGAGGGTGAGAAGCCAGGGTTGCAAAACCCTCTGCGAGTCCCACCTAAGTTGTTTGGAATCTCTGTTTGGAATGGAAGGGCAGTTGGCACCTATCCTCTTTGTTATCCTCTCAGGCTTATCCAGCACTGAGCCTGAAAGAGTTGTGTTGTATCCGTCTGTTACAAATACACATCCAACAAATGAGGGAACACTGATCGAGGAGTCAGTCTTCTCTTCACTCATGGAAGTAATACCTAGACTATTAGACTCTAAAATCATCATAGCATTTGTTGCAAGAATTGCAACTAGATTCAAAACCAGCACAAATGCTAAAAAGTGAACAGTGTGCTGTGCAACTCTGAGGTTCAGTGCTGGGAAATGACTGTTAAGGTGTCCATTGACAGTGCTGTATATGTTATGAAAACGGACTCTGCCTCCAGGCTGCCTGTGAACATGTCATCCTGTGGGAGGTGGCGATGTAGGCTGAGTGTGGGAGTACACTGTGTACTCTGCAGATACATGTGGTATGATGAGGGTACCCATGGAAAGGAAAGTATGTGTGCGTGAGCTTGTGCATGCTCCTGCTGCACGGGGCATAGGATGTCTTTTGTGCATCTCTTGATATCTGCCTTTCAATTGAGGCCTCTAAAGCCAAGATTAAAAGTGCAAACACCAGGCCAGGGCAGGGTTACAGAGGTGTACTTTCAGTTGAAGAACTCCATTCAGTTCATCATGATTGTATAAAATAACCATCTGTCCTGGTCCACTCTGGGGCCGGATAAGATCCCGGCCCCAGAAAAAGTGTTTTTGGTGTTTTCAATGGAAGGAAACTTCTGAGGTGAAGAGGTAAAAGGGCAAGCCTCAGAACTGCACCCGAAGTGCCTCTTTAGGTTTTTTTTTTTTTTTTTTTTTTTTTTGACGGAGTCTCGCTATGTCACCCAGGCTGGAATGCAGTGGTACGATCTCAGCTCACTGCAAGCTCTACCTCCTAGGTTCATGCCATTCTCCTGCCTCAGCCTCCTGAGTAGCTGGGACTACAGGCACCCACCACTGCACCCAGCTAATTTTTTGTATTTTTAGTAGAGACGGGGTTTCACCGTGTTAGCTAGGATGGTCTCAATCTCCTGACCTCATGATCCTCCCGCCTCGGCCTCCCAAAGTGCTGGAATTACAGTTTAGGTGCTTTTTGACAGTTGCAGAAATTGTGAAATGAGCAAAAAAGTGGTTTTTCCTTGTTGCAAACAGCTGGGTTTCCCAGGGACTGAGAGGGGATCATCAACAGAAAGAGAAGTGTGCAGGGAGAGGGTGTCAAAGGCAAGGAGATGAGAAAGTCCTCAGGAGAGCTCTGGGCCCTTACTTCCTTACAAAAGAAGCTGGCACGAGAACAGCTGATGAGAATAAAGGCTTAAGTGGTGCTCTGGTCATCTGTAATCCCAAAGAACTTGACAGGCCATGAGTCCGCTGAAACTGAGTGGTTCCATAGCTGTCCAACAGCACCACCAGAATGGAATATCCACTGTGTTTCAGATAACCTCGGGTCTGTCTTTGCAGGTTTAAGAAAATCATTCCCATCCCAGAGCAGAGCATGGTTCAAATGGTTTGTCACCTTCTGGAATGTCTCCTGACCACGGAGGACATCCCTGCAGACTGCCCTAAGGAAATTTATGAGCATTATTTTGTGTTTGCTGCCATCTGGGCTTTCGGCGGAGCAATGGTCCAGGATCAGGTAAGGAGATATGTTGAGTTCAACACCCACGTCGAAGTCTGTAGCAGCAAAAAATGATCCGTTAGCAAAGATTTGGAAGACAGGACAGCTAAATGTCAGAATGGACTTGAAAGCAGCAAACTATTTAGTCATCTACCTATTACTATGCTAGCAAGACCTCATAGGGTGAGATACATGAGGTCGTGGTGTGTTCGGAGCTTTTCCTTTTTGAGCTACTGAACATACCTTTGATTTCTTGGGAACTTATACAGTGTCTGAGTTTGAGCAACTGCTGGTATATGTGCACTACTTTGCCAGGTGGTGTGTTTGTGGAGAAAGGGGTGGAAGGAGGCTGTGCTCTGGAAGCTTGAGTGGAAGGAAACCCTTCAGTTTTCTTAAAAACCTCTAGAACAAGGATGTACCACTCCCTACCAGGCCAGAGTTAACCATCATATCTCCATACCCACAAAACTCAAAGCTGTCCAGAGAAGGTTAGACCAAAGTCTAATTAGCATCTAGGATTGGAAAACCAAAGTGGAATTTATCTCATACTGTTGACTGCTATAGTCTCATGTTGATTGGAAGAAGGGATATGTGGTTTAGAATATCTTTGCATCCTATCCCCTCACCCTTCTGGTATTTCTAGCCTTTTCTTTACTTATTTTCTCCAAATAAAAGATATTTTATCTAGAAAGAAAAACATTCAATATTATGCAAACCAGTCTTTTATAAACTGATGCTAGCTATTATGCAATATTGCATGGCAATTAAGAACATGGACTGTGTTAGCAAATTTTAAGTATACAATAGAGTATTGTTACTATAGGAACTTTCCGGTACAGAAGATTTATTCATCTTGGACTTAATCATTTTTATAACCAAAACTTTGTACCCTTTGACCTATACCTTCCATTGCTTCCTCCCCCAGCCACTGGCAACCTCAATTCCTCTCTTCACTTCTGTGAATTGACTATTTTAGCTGCATCTTGTAAGTGGAATCATGTCAGATTTGTTCTTCCGTGCCTGGCTTATTTCACCTAGCATGACAATCTCCAGGTTCATCACGTTGTTGCAAATGGAAAGATTTCCTTTTTCTTAAAAAAAAAAAAAGAAGAAGAAAGAAAGATTTCTAAGAGGGAAGATAAATCTTACATCAAATGTTCTTAGCGCAAAACAACAATAATAATAATAGTAACGATGATAAATAAGAGCATGGAAGGGAACTTTGAAGGTGATATGGAGGTTTATGCATAGACTGTGGTGATGGTTTCACAAGTATATTCTAAACTCATCACATCATATGGGTTAAATATGTACAGCTTTTGTATATCAATCATACCACCATAAAGTGATTTTAAAATCGCTGAGAAAAGCAAAAAATAAAAATAAAAAAGAACATGAACTGTGGATTTGAACTGTAACTCTGCCCCTATTATCTGGGGAATCTTAGGCAAGTAACTTAACCTCTCTCTACCTTATTCTCACCATGTTCACAAAGGATAATGATGGGGTACCCAGCTCCTAGGAGGGTGGAGAGGATTAAGTTGAATGCATACTGTTCTAATCACTCAGCATGAATCCATGCAAGGTACGTAGCACAACCCATGGGTGGTTATTATTAATATTCTTCTAGTAAAAATATTCAGTTCCATAGCAAGTATCTGCTGCCTCTCTTGCAACAGGGGATCAGACCAAGCTGTAATTGTTAGAAACTTATGATTTACCCTTTTCAGTCTGGATTGATTGTGAGCCTCTTTCAAAGAAAGGTAGAAAGTTTCAGCCTCCCCAGGCAAAATCATGTTCTAGAAATCCAAAATGAAAGTGAACTTGGACACAAAAGAATTAGCAATTAACTTCTTTTTCATTTTCAAAGGCCCTGGCTGTTAACATCCGTCCTACCAACCATCACTCCGTGATGTGTTCTTTGCTGCTCAAAATTCAGAAAGCAGCTCTCGCAGGCTCCCAGGAAGTGCGCCTTTCTCTACCGCCCTCCCCAGAGTGGGATGCCCTGGAGGCAGAAAGGGAAATCTCCAAGGACAGGAGGATACATGAACCAGGAATTTGACATCTGAGAATTTTCTGCTGTCTTTCTGTAGTCTTTGGAGCTTCTCTGTGGACTACTTCTTTGACAGCTTTACGTTTCCCCTTTGAGGCAAGGAGGCAGAGATTTCAGCAGGATGGATGAGACCTGGCTGAACTGCACAGAGATCCCAAATGCATAGGTTATTGCTCCCCATCAAATGCAGTCCCTGACCTGGGGCTGACAAAATGTCAGACAGCGACTGCTGGGTTTCTCTCTCGTATTGATGCTGAGCAGGCAGTGGGGTATCAGGATGAAAATATGTGATCAATTTTTCTAACTCTGGGTATAAAAATTTAAATCCCCTCAAGCCTTTTAAAAGCCCCAGAGAAAGCATCCCTCCAGGCGTCCTGGGCACTGGAGCACTTGAAGTAATCGACAGCCCTGCCGGCAACCTGCGGAGAGGACAAAGGAGAAAGCTTTTAGCAGCAGGGCACATCCCAGACCCCTACACAGCCTGCATTAAAGCTAAACACCAAAAGTAGTGCTGTAAATAGGAAGGTAGGAATTTGGCCAACATATTCACATCAGGAACACCAGTGGTGCTTACACTGAAAACACTGTCATAAAAGCAGAACAGAACTACAAAAAAAATCTCTCAGAAACGTGAGGTAGAGAAAACACCAGATTGTGAGACTGACAACCTGAGTGCAACTCCCAATTCTGTCTTTTCATAAACCCCCCACTTTATGAAATAGGAATAATTTTAAGTAAGCAGGATAACCCATAGCATTGTGAAAATGAAGCGAAGTAACACTGGGTTCCCAACTCTACCACAGTATGCCAGTAAAGTCCTCATGTCCTCCAGGTTAAAGGGCAGAGAGAAATCAGTGAACTGTCAGAGCCCAAGGGAGATGGGGATTTCAGAAGGGACCATGTTGAAGAGATACCGTGGAGTGGAATTAAGAACAGATCACTAGGCCGGACGCAGGGGCTCACGCCCGTAACCCCAGCACTTTGGGAGGCCAAGGCAGGTAGATCATGAGGTCCATAGTTCAAGACCAGCCTAGACAATATGGTGAAACCCCGTCTCTACTAAAAATACAAAAAGTTAGCTGGGCTTGGGCATGGTAGTGGGTGCCTGTAGTCCCAGTTACTCAGGAGGCTGAGTCAGAGAACTGCTTGAACCCGGGAGGCGGAGGTTGCCATGAGCTGAGATTGCGCCACTGCACTCCAACCTGGGCGACAGAGCGAGACTCCGTCTCAAAAAAAAAAAAGAAAAAGTAAGAGAAAGGACCATTGGACTGGCCCAGCAGAGGTCACCTTGATTTTACAGTGTCCAATTATAGTACAAGGTGCGGGCAAGCACTAGCTTACAGGAAGGTGAGACAATGTCGGTATGGCCCAGCCAAGGGCTTAGCTGAGAAATTGCCAGGCATCTCAAGGCAGCACTGGGGGTGAGGAAAGGAGAAGACCCACACTTCCTTCCTTCTAGAGGTGGCCTTCATCTCAGAGTTTCCAGAGAAACCTAAAATCTGGCTTTTGTAGAAAGTTGAAGGTCTTGAAGCATATTTTCTAGGAGTTAAGAATGGGGGTTTCCTCTAGGCTTCTGATTCCAGAGAACAATATTGAGAAGTTATAACGTCCCCTTGATCTAAATTCAAATCAGAATCAGAACATCAAACAAATCTTTTCTTATCTTACCACCCATTTCCACTGTCATTTTAAAGCAAAAGACTTCAATCCTATTTACTTAACAGACAGCAAAATGAGGAATGCCCTTTTTTCGGGGTTCATAGTTGTTACCATGTGCCCAGCTCCCTGGTCTGTTCAGCCTTTGAACTCTGTCTTTGTCCTGCCCTCATGAATATTTTCTCTCTCTCTCTCTCTCTTTTTTTTTTTTTTTTTTTTTTTTTTTTTGAGACAGAGTCTTGCTCTGTCGCCCAGGCTAGAGTACAGCGGTACGATCTCAGCTCACTGCAAACTCCACCTCCCGGGTTCATGCCATTCTCCTGCCTCAGCCTCCCAAGTAGCTGGGACTACAGGTGCCCGCCACAACACCCGGCTAATTTTTTGTATTTTTAGTAGAGACGGGGTTTCACCATGTTAGCCAGAATGGTTTCCATCTCCTGACCTCCTGATCCACCCGCCTTGGCCTCCCAAAGTGCTGGGATTACAGTCGTGAGCCACAACGCCCGGTTGAATATTTTCTAAAATGTCCAATATGGGACTTTTTTTTCTTTTAGGATTTTCCTTAGTTCAGTATGTTTAAAGAGTGGGTTTGCCCTCCCAGAGAGCTGCCAGTAACAATGGGTATATTTTGGGTCTGAATGTGTGTGTGTGCATGTGTGTGTGTGTGTGTGTGCGCACGTGCGTTTGCTTGGACACAATAAGATGGTTTGAGTACACTGGGTGTACAGCCCCATGCGAAACGGGCCCATTGTCTAATAGGCATGCATGCAAATTATATGCCTCTAGTTATTCCTCCTGTCAGAAAGACCAGTACAGCTCTGTCTCCCCCACTGCTCCTAGATTCTAGGATTTTAGCTCTTGCAAGAACCTTGGAAATCTTTCTAGAAACCTCATTTTACAGTTGAGGAGATTGAGGCATAGAAAGAAGGACTTGCCTGTGGTTACCTACCTGACCCCCATACCCTTCTGAGGCTCTTCTCACTCCAGCGCTCTGTGCCCCAGGTGTCAAGAGTCACCATTCCACTCCAACCTCAGGCTGCCGTCTGGGAACTGCAGACTCTCAGGCATCAAAGAATGGGGCCAATCTATCTCTCCAGGAGTTCTTGATTCTCCCCCATGTTCTTCTACCTCCCTCCCTCAACCCTTTCCACCCTTCAATGGCTGCAAGACATGGCAGGACCAGGCTGGCTCAGCTGCGTGGTCAAGCAAGGATGCGTGTGCGTGCCCCTTGCATAGCTGGGCCTCGTCAGGGTTGACCCTCAGGGCAGCGCTGCCTTCCTGGAGAAGCTGGTCTATCTGGCAGGCCTGCACAGGGAGGAGCACATTATCCTGCCCTGACCTTCTGTCTTATGCCGTGGCCTCCTGTGTGGGCTTCTTGAGTTCTGGAGGACCTTGTCCCCTGACTGTGTTTGTTTTTACAGCTTGTGGACTACCGGGCAGAGTTCAGCAAATGGTGGCTGACTGAGTTCAAAACAGTCAAGTTTCCTGCCCAAGGAACCATCTTTGACTATTACATTGACCCAGAGACCAAGAAATTCGAGCCTTGGTCCAAGCTCATCCCCCAGTTTGAATTTGACCCCGAGATGCCCTTGCAGGTGAGTGTGGCTGAGCGACCCAGGACGTGCGTGCAGTTATCCTCAAGGATCTGCAGTAGCTCCAGTAGCAGCCCCGCATGGGCATCTGAGCATTTGTCCTTGCTAGGAACTAGTCATCCCTAGCTCCATGACTTTGCAGAGGAGATGATAGGTGTAATGAAGTCACAGATTCTCCTAAAGGCCAGGACATTTCCTCAAGAGAGGAGGAAATGGCAGGGGCAGAAGATTTTAAAATGCATTAGAGAGGCCACAGAGAAAGAGGCCTGGGTGGTAGAGGAGAGTGGGGAAGCTCTTTGCCCAACTGCAGGGAGCCCAGAGAGCGAGTCTGTGGGATAGTCCCACTGTGAATATCAGGGAAGATACTCCTGACCTGTGTTGATTTGGGGAGCTCCACATCCACTCTTCTGAAATGCTTTGGAACATTGGTGGTACATCTGTTTCTCCCTGGAACCCACCCTTGGCAGGTTTATTGTGCTCCTGTTCCAGGCATGTTTGGTGCACACGAGTGAGACCATCCGTGTGTGCTACTTCATGGAGCGGCTGATGGCGCGGCGGCGGCCTGTCATGCTGGTGGGCACAGCTGGCACTGGCAAGTCGGTGCTGGTGAGAGCTAAGCTGGCCAGCCTCGACCCCGAGGCATACCTGGTGAAAAACGTGCCATTCAACTACTACACCACGTCGGCAATGCTGCAGGGTAAGCAGCCCAGGGCACCTGGGGTGGGGCGGTGTGTGGGTGGCCGTGTCACCTGACACAGAGCTGAAGCCAAGCGTCAGGTGCCTGCCTGGCTGGACTTCTGCATACCCCAGCACTGTGCACTTCTTCCCACATGCCCCTTCTCACCTCTCCCCACATGCCTCTTTCTGACTCCTCCAGGACCCCTTAGCACCGCTTCTGGTCTTTCTTTCTACATTCCTCCCTGGCCTGTTAAATTCCTCAAGAGCAAGGTGTTCAACACAGAGCAGTTCAGCACCTTGATGACAAAGACAGCTACAAGCCATGGAGAGATCTGCAAGAACTTGCAGGCTTCTGGCACTGAAAGTATCTCTAGAGATGATTTAATTCCTCTCTCATATTATGGATGGGGAAACTGAGGCTCAGGTAAAAGGATGTGACTGCCCAAAGTCACCACCCAGTGGCGAGGCAGGCATGACACATCTGGTCTTCTGACTCCACCTGGGGCTTGCTTTTCCCCGGTGTTTACACACAGAGCTCCCAAATAGACATGGGCCACTGGTGATGTTTTCCTCTTGCGGGAATCTCTCTCCCCTTAACTCATTTACAACACAGTCTCCTCTTTCATGGAAAGAACAGATTGACTAAAAACAGCTTTGTTTTGGAGAAGCTTCCAAGCCATTCTTTCAACAAAATGAGGGGAGAGGCAGGGCTAGGGAGAAACCCTGCTGTTACTTCCCAAACAGCAACAGCGTTGTCCCGCTCTGTTACTTGGTCTGAATTTCCCAGGTGACACTGCAGCACCTCCCCACACCAAGATGTGAGCTGTTTGCAGATGGATAAGTTAGGAGCCATAGCTTATAATGTGAAAAGTGAACCTGGCACTCTCGTTATCCGCTACATCACCCAGGCCTTAGGCCAGCAGACTTGCAAAGCAGGCTTTATGTGCACCACCACTTCCTCTGCCTTGACCATTTTACCCAGTCCTTCTGCCATCCCTGCCTGGTGTAAACCCCAGAGTCGGCCTGCGGTGTTGCCCCTGCTAACAGTCGACTTTGCCCCTGGGGGAATTCTTTCTGCACAGTTTTTGTAGGACTCCAGCTCTTGTAGGATTCGGGTCCAGCCAACTCAAAATGCTGATGGTGGGGAGCACCGCTTCTGCTCTCTGCCCCTCAGAGCAGCTAGGTGCCTCGAGCATGTGGACAGAGGTTCAGGCTTCCCCCCACCTGCCCTTCAGTGCCAGAGACTTCTTCACCTATTTCAAACTCACCTCTGGACTACATCTGCTGCTGAACCAACCCCAATGCAGCAACTGACTGTAGTTCAGACATGAATATTAGCAAGTAAGACAAAACGAAACAACAAAGATTTACATCAGAACTTTACTAGTTTGTCAAAGATGTAAACATCTTCTATTCAAATACTGAAAGAATTGTTCGTCCACTTTTTGTGCTTTTCACAATGTTACAGCAACAAGCATGACACACTTTTAAGTATAATCTGAATTGTTAACATTTTGCTTATTATTTTCACAAGTCTACAAAACAAATCAAGCCCTGGATTGTAGCGTTTGCCAATTTCCGTATTGTAGATACTCCCACCACGGCCAATTGTAAGCTACCAATGCAATGTCAGTGAACAAGGAGTCAGGAAGAGATACACAGCATTATAAGCATTTCTACTTTACAGATACAATGGATGAAAATAAGCTTCAGTATACACATGAGAGTAAATGGCATAAAATAATTAAGATGTGATGAGTTTTGAATATTTATTACCATGATTTTCAATATAATTTACTTAATTATACGTTTGTCTATATTTATTTATTTATTTGTTTATTTTTGAGATAGAGTTTCACTCTTTCTCACCCAGGCTGGAGTGCAGTGGCGTGCTCCTGGCTCACTGCAACCTCTGCCTCCCAGGTTCAAGCAATTCTCTTGTCTCAGCCTCCCAAGTAGCTGGGATTTCAGGCACCTGCCAAGACACCAGGCTAATTTTTGGATTTTTGGGAGAGACGGGGTTTCACCATGTTGGCCAGGCTGGTCTCAAACTCCTGAGCTCAGGTGATCTGCTCGCCTTGGCCTCCCAAAGTCTTGGGATTACAGGCTTGAGCCACTGCAACTGGCCTCATTTATTTTTTTAATAATGGTCATGTTTAACAACCGGCTTGCACAATTCCCTTGGTTTCAATAATCAGCTCCAGTAAACCACTGGCTTAGTCTTTACTCCATGAAGGCTCAGCACCATCACTTCATAACCTTCCATCAAGGCTGAAGACATTGCATCAGCACCTGGCAGTGACCTTAAGCAGACTTCACCTGTCTAGCTAATTTAAATCTTAGCACTTCGCTGTCTGCCTCATAGAATTCCTCTTTCTTGTTCAAATATCTACCCTTATTTGCAAGCCTCGAGTCCAACAACTGATCAGATTACCAGCTCTGCCCATTTACCTCAATTCTTATTACTGTGACAAGTACATTACCACTACTACTAATAATAATAATAATAATAGCAACAACAACTGACATTTATCAAAGACTTACCAGGAGTGTGAATCTGACTTAGACTTTTACACTTTTCTTTTTTTTTTTTTTTTTTACTTCTTTAATCTTGTACAACTCTGAATAAGAATTTGTATTACCTTCATTTTTTACTTGAGAAAACTAAAGCACAGAGAAGTTAAACAAGCTACCCTATGACACACAGTAAGTAGGGGTGCCAGAGTTCCAGAGAGTCTGACTTCAGAGCCTGTGCTCTTAACCACTAGGCTATGCTGCTTCCCTGCTAAGAAAATACTTTGAAAACTGCAATAAATATTCAACATTATTACTATTATCATTAGTAGTACTATTCAGGTATTCCAGAAGAATGATTTTCTATTTAATTGATTTTTCTATGTAAATGATTTTCTATTTAATTTTATTAAATAGAATACATTTGATAACTTATTCTAAAATTATTACAATCAATGATTTAAGAAAATTAAACAGAAAAGTGATTTAATTCTATTAAAGAGGTTTTATAACATTTTTAAAATATCCTTTAAATAGAGGGTAAACATTTGGAATCAAGGAAGAGAAGATGAGTTTCTCACACTGCCCTGACCTGTCATTCTCACTCTGGATCTCTCACCTAGAGGGCTTTCTCCTTCCCTCCTGTTAGAACACAGAGAATTCCTTTTTTCTCTCTTGAGACAGTCTTGCTCTGTCGCCCAGGCTGGAGTGCAGTGGTGTAATCTTGGTTCATTGTATCCTCTGCCTCCTAGGTTCAAGCGATTCTCCTGCCTCAGCCTCCCCAGTAGCTGTGACTACAAATAAATCTCAAAATGCTGTTACATAGAACCAGGATGAAAACTGGCTCTCACTGTAGCTGAGCATTCACCAAAACCCAGCACTTTCTGTTTCTTGTTAATTCCCTAATGGCCTGTTGGTAACATTAGACCTTGAAGCCATCCCTCCTCGCACCCTAAGGGATAGAGAAAGCTACTGTTCTCTAACCTCTCCTGTCCAGGGGCAACCAGGAAGTGGGGAGTCAGCCGAAGCACAGAGTAGCAGCATATATGTAACAACATTCATGCAATAAAGCTCAGACCCTTAACTCTGAAAAATGCTGTATTCCCTTTTATTCCCTTATGGGAACTTCCTTCCTCTTGCCTTATGCACAGTGCAAACAATCTTGATTATTTGGGCTTCTCAGCCTAAAACATTTTAAGAGCAACAACATGGCAGGAGAAAGGGTGTTACCAACGATTTAAAAAGTGACAGCTAGAAACCAGGTATCAAACAGGGATTTGGAGAATCAGCTGAATGTAAGAGAGATGCGTACACTCAAAAGACAGCTGCTCTAGTATCATTCAATGAAGAGGCAAATGGTTGCACCTCCTTTGTGAACCCATTACTCATTTTGCAGCCCAGTGTCTTAATTGTTATTTGCACTTGAGACCCTGTGTATTTAAGAAAAAGTTGGATGTGAAGTGGCATAGTCTGCTTGAAAGGACAGTTAGCACACCCAGACAGATGTGCAAATTTATGTTTATAATGTGTCTGTAATGGTAAAAGGGGAGCAATAGCCTAATTGTCTGTATGATAGAATATTAAGCAATGTTTGAAAGAATGAGAAAATTCTGTAAGTACTGAATTGGAACTATTTCTAAAATGTTGTTGAGTGAGAAAAGGAAGATATAGAACAGTATATATAGCATGCTCCAAACTGTATCTTGTTTAAAAGAAATATATAAAATTTACTCACTTATATGATTTTAAAATATGTATAATATATACACACACACATAATTTATGCTTATATAAAAACTTAGACAATCTCCAGAAGGATACAAAAGAAACATAGACAGCACTTGTCGCTGGCAAGGGAAACTGACTGGGTGCTGACGGTGGGATAGAGAATTAAACCTTTTATGTTTAACTATAAAATATTTCAAACATGTACAAAAGTACAGAAAATAATATAACAGATGCCAGTGTAGCACTATCCAGATTTAACAGATGCTAAAGTGTTAGCATTATGCTAAATGGAACTTAGCATTATGAGTGCAGCTAATAGGCGGGGCATGGAGGCTTCTGCCTATAACCCCAGCACTTTGGGAGGCCGAGGCGGGCGGATCATCTGAGATCAGGAGATCGAGACCAGCCTGGCCAACATGGTGAAACCCTGTCTCTACCAAAAATACACAAAAAAATTAGCCGGGCATGGTGGTGCGTGCCTGTAGTCCCAACTGCTCAGGAGGCAGAGGCAGGAGAATTGCTTAAACCTGGGAGGTTGAGGTTGCAGTGAGCCGAGATTGCACCACTGTACAATCTGGGCGACAGAGTGAGACCCCTGCCACAAAATAAAATAAAATAGAATAAAAACAAGTACAGCTAATACATCACCCCTGTCACTCCTTTCTCCTTCCTGCCCCTTATTAACTAGAGTACTAAACTCAACGTGTCTCATTCCAAGTTTACACTTTTGAAACAAATATGTAGCCATAAAATACATAATGTTGCATATTTAAACTTCAAATATGCCATACTATACCTTTCTTTGGCAACTTACTTGTATTAGTCCATTCTCACACTGCTGTAAAGACATACCTGAGACTGGGTAATTTATAAAGGAAAGAGATTTAATGGACTCACAGTTCCATATGACTGGGGAAGCCTCACAATCATGGTGGAAGGCAAAGGAGGAGCAAAGGCACGTCCCACATGGTGGCAGGCAAGAGCGCGTGTGCAGGGGAACTGCCCTTTATAAAGCCATCAAATCTCATGAGACATATTCACTATCATGAGAACAGCACAGGAAACCCCCCCATTCTCACACTGCTGTAAAGACATACCTGAGACTGGGTAATTTATAAAGGAAAGAGATTTAATGGACTCACAGTTCCATATGACTGGGGAAGCCTCACAATCATGGTGGAAGGCAAAGGAGGAGCAAAGGCACGTCCCACATGGTAGCAGGCAAGAGCGCGTGTGCAGGGGAACTGCCCTTTATAAAGCCATCAAATCTCATGAGACATATTCACTATAATGAGAACAGCACAGGAAACCCCCCCACCCCCCCATGATTCAGTTACCTCCCAGCAGGTAGGACACGTAAGGATTATGGGAGCTGCAATTCAACATGAGATTAGGGCGGGCACACAGCCAACCCATATCATTACTTTTTTAATCATTGTCTTAATACATGCAGATCTATTTCATTTATTTTCACTGCTGCATAGAATTCCATTGTGTGAATAAATCACAGCTCATTTATCCTTTTTCCTACTGAAAGGCAGTATAATCTTTTTACATTTTTTTCTTTTCTAAAAAAAAGCTATATTGAGTTATAATTGACATGTAATAAACTGTACATATTTAAGGTGTACAATTTGATACATTTCAAAATATTTATACATCGTGAAATCATCATAATTGAAATAATGAACATAACCATCACCTCCAAACGTTTCCTCATGTTCCTTTGTAATCCCTTCCTCCCAAGCCCCACCCACCTGCCCTGTTTCAACCACTGATCTGCTTTCTATCACTATAAATTAGTTTGCATTTTCTAGAAATTTGTATAATGGAGTCACGAAATGTGCACACTCTTTTTTCCTGGCTTCTTTCACTCAGCATGATTTTGAGATGTATTCATGTTGTTGAGTGAATCAACGGTTCATTCTTTTCATTCTTGAATAGTAAGATAAAGTATGTAAAACACTCAAAATGATTCCCAGCATACAATAAGTGCTTTGTAAATGGAAGCTGTTATTATAATAATATTAACAACATACTTCTCAAATTTAAGAATCTATATCGAACAATAATTTCTAAGCCCCAACTGCCAAAAAACAAAAAGCAACAAAAGCAAACCTTTTCTGCTTGAAAAATAAGTTGAACACAAGCTACGCTAAAACAGAAATAATGTTTTGGGGAGAAATATTCCAGCTTTCAAATAGACAGTAACTCCACCCAGCAGGTCAATTCCTAGAGGTCTCCAGGGGGACTTTTTGCAGCTCAATCATCCTGCCAGCCCATCAGATGCTACTTTTCTCAAAAGCAGATGTTCTTTTTTAGAGGAGGCAGCTGGTTGATCATACCTGCATCTCTCCTCTCTCTCACTACATCCAGTTCTGGAGTCTCCATTGTACTTCTCTAAATATGGATTCAGAACTCCTTGATACCAGTGGGGGCTGTACTGCCGGCTCACAGTGTGGGTAGCACACACTTTAATGTTTACAGTGGGTCAACCCTTGTGCAAAGGGCTTTCCTCACTTGTTTCATTTAATCCTCTCCAGCCTATGAGACTATTTCAATATGGCTTTTGACTGCAAGTAGTGGAAAATCTGACATTAGTGGCACAAATAGATATTCTGTTTTTCACATGACAGGAACTCTGCAGGCAGGCAATTGCTAATCAGGTTAGTAACAGTGATACCAATGCTAAGATATTCGCTCTTCTCTTGGCTCCTCCTTCAAGGTGGCAGAATGGCTGCTGCATCAGCCATCACATCCGCATCCAAAAAAAAAAGTGGTAGGGGGAGATAGTGCCCATGTCCTGACATGATAGCTCTCCAGGAACTTTATACATTTATGCCTATGTCTTAATGTTCAAAACTGTGTCACATAACACCCCAGCTGAAGACTGGCTAAAGAGAAGGAGGTTGGAAATGGTGTCCAACACAGATCTGATGATAGTCCCCAGTTTTACAAGTTAATCAAATGAAGCTTAGAGGTGTTAAGGACTTACCTCAAAGTCACCCTATGAGTTAACAGCAAAGCAGTCTTATTTCATGAAGCTATGAAGACCTTCTACTTTGATAAGACTTTTAAGTCATACATCTTAATTTTCATAATAGAATGCCAACTCTGCTTCCACTCGTCTGATATCTAGAGCATATGGATATTTTCTTCTATGATAGTCAACAGAATAGGCCCTTCTGTCAGTCATTGAAAAATGTTTATTACTGGGTAACACATGCACAAACCACAGGTTCGTAACACTGACACCTCAAGCCAAGAGAGACAGAGATCTGTGTTCATTCTCCATTCCAGCAGTTTCTCTGAACTCCACAAACCTAGCTGTACTGCTTTCATTCCCTTCATTAAATTACAATATAATGGTCCTCCCTTGGGTTTTGTTGAGGGTTACTATAATAAAAGATAACTTTATTTTTTATGCCTGTTGCAAAATCTCAGTTGAAAACCATTCTGTAGCCTGATACCTGTTTTACAAGTATCTGTGATATATGCCTCCTGGAATTTGGTGCCTACAAAATTTTTAGAGGAAAGAAGAGATGACTCTGTACCAGTAACCTGAGATGACATGGTTATTGTAATTAAACACAGATTTAGTTCTGAGCTTTCAGGCAAGCAGTTCATAAAGGAAAATGTGAGATAAATTTTTATGTGTTTACAGTGACTGTGTCATCCTACATTACTAGTGTAGTTAAGTTTCTTCTCATTCTGTATTGTTTAGCAATCCCTATTTAGACTTTATTTTAATTGGTCTGTTTAATGTCTCTTTAAAGACTTTAGTCTCTTCTTGTTCTTTTTGAAAACATAAATAATTTTTAAAACAAAAGAATTCATAGAGACCCACAAGACAGGATAGTTTAGAAGCAGGATAGTTTAGAAAAGTAGGAACAAAGAGCTTAGTTAAGGCTTCGATGGGCTTATAGTTTTAGCGTACAGGGAGAAAGCCAAAGATCAAGCTTATCACAGTTCTGAATTCTCTTGCCATCCAGCTGTGATTTGCATTATTAGCTCAACAAACATTTGAGTGCTTAATTACACTAATTATATAGGAGCTCAGATGTCTGAAACTTTGTATAAAATGGATTTCTGTAACCTGTTTATTATGAACCTCAAGGTTGGACAAGACCTTAAAAGATCTAATCAAATGTCCAATCTCAAAGGAGCATTGTGCTTACAATTATTACAGACAGACAGCTCTCTTCCACCTAATACGTTTCACTTCATGACAGAAATCAAAGTGAAATCATCAAAGATGTATCATCTAGTGAGCAAGACATTCTACTTGGAATCGTGGAAAGTTCAAATATAGTATAATGACATTGAAAGCAACACATATTTCAGGCAATAGAAGAATAATTCCATAAATTTTGGTACATCCAAATTATGGAACACAACGCAGCAATTAAAATCATGTTTTAGGAGTATGTTTATTACCATATAAAGAGGTTTACAATACATTAAATTAAAAAATACAGGCAGTATATTCAGTATAATTTTGATTGTGTAGAAAAAAAATCTAAGAAAAAAAAAAAAGCAGACTAGAATAAAATACACCAAAATATTGAAAGAGAGTACTTACAGCTAGTTGATAGAACTATGGGTGATTTTCACTTCCATTATTATAATTTTCTATGCTTTTTAATCTTTCTAAAATGAATATGTATTATGTTTATAATCATGCAAAGTATGTTATTTTTTGAAAGAATAAATGCAAAGCCCTTACAAGATAACTGAAAAGTCTTAACACATGAAAAATTAAATAATATGAAAGGAAAAGGGTTCAAACAGGTATGCAAATCATATCCATGCAAAATAAGACATGATTAATTACTAATGATCTCTGTCAAAAATATGGTGCGGGCAATGAGTTGACTAAACTGATAATTTTCAAGGGCAGAAGCCATGTCTTTATAGTGTTTAAGAAGTAAGGAAGGCCAGATGCAGTGGCTCATTCCTGTAATCCCAACACTTTGGGAGGCCGAGGCAGGCAGATCACCTGAGGTTGGGAGTTCAAGACCAGCCTAACCAACATGGAGAAATCCTGTCTCTACTAAAAATACAAAATTAGCCAGGCATGGTGGCGCATGCCTGTAATCCCAGCTACTTAGGAGGGCTGAGGCAGGAGAATTGCTTGAACCCGGGAGGCAGAGGTTGCACTGAGCCAAGATCGCGCTATTGCATTCCAACTGGGCAACAAGAGTGAAACTCCATCTCAAACAACAACAACAACAACAACAACAACAACAAAAGAAGAAGTAAATATTGCAGTAGTGGTTATGTGAGGTTTCATTGCCAGGTGGACCTGGGTTAAAATCCTGGCTTTGACACTTAGTAGCTGTTTGACTTTGGATAAAATCACTAAATTTCTCTAAGCCTCAGTCTTACCATGTATTCAAAGACCTTTAAGAGGCAATGATAATACATGATAGGGCTCTGTGAGGATCAGTGCTATAATCCATGTCAAGCACTCACTTACTGGTAATGCTTCGTGGTGAATGAAGGAACTGCTCTAAAGTTCAGGGCCTGGAGGAATCACTGGGACTAGAATTGTCCAGGAGGGTGGGAGCGAAGGCTTACAAGGGCTCTCTTGCTGGGTAACATGGAGAAGCTTTGGAATTACTATCCAAAAACCTGGATTCTAATTCCAGCAAGGTATTTAATCTGCCTTAGCCTCTATGTCCTTAATTTCAAATGGGGAATAGTAAGACTTTCTTTACCTATATCATGGGGTTTGTAATAATAATAAGATACATTCATTCATTCATTTATTTAATAAGTGATTTTCAAGCACTATACTATGTGCTAGATAATACCCTAGGTCCAGGGGTTATGACAGTGAGACAAACAGTAAAATCCCTTTCCTCATGGGGTTTAGATTCTAGTGTTCAAGGGGATGGATGGGGCAATACACAAGATAATAAGTAAAGATATAGGATATTAGGTGGTAACAAGTGATGTAAAGAGACATGAAGCTGGGGCAGAGGATAGCAGGTGGGGCTTTGAATTTTAGGGTGCATACCAGGGAAGACCTTACTGGAAAAATAGCACCTGGGTAAATAAACTCCTGATGGGTGTGAGGGAGCAAACTGTGCTGGCATGTGGAAGAAGAGGATTCGAGGCAAGGGGTACAACCAGAGCAAAGCCTTGGGGCAGCGAGTGACTCATGAATCAGAAACATGAGGCGGGAGAATTGCTTGAGGCTGAGGCGGGAGGCTGAGGCGGGAGAATTGCTTGAACCCAGGAGACGGAGGTTGCAGTGAGCCGAAAAGGTGCCACTGCACTCCAGCCTGGGCAACAGAGTGAGACTCCGTCTCAAAAAGAAAGAAAGAAGAAAGAAAGAAAGAGAGAGAAATAAAGATAAAGAAAGGAAAGAAAGAAAAGCAAGCAAGCAAGAAAGAAAGAGAAAGAAAGAAAAAGAAAAGAAAAGAAAAGAAAGAAGGAGGGAGGGAAAGGAAGGAAGGAAGGAAGGAAGGAAGGAAGGAAGGAAGGAAGGAAAGAAAAAGAAAAGAAAAGAAAGAAAGAAAGAAAGAAAGAAAGAGAAAAAAAGAGAGAGAAAAAGAGAAAGAGAGAGAAGGAAGGAAAGAAGGAAGAAAGGAAGGAAGGAAGGAAAAAGGAAACAGGGTGGCTGGGGCAGAGTGTGAGGAGGAGAACAGGAGAGAAAAACAAAGATACAAGTTTAGTGGAAGTCAACAAACTGGCTTTTGCTCCAGGTGAGACAGGATGCCACTGGAGGGCATAAAACAGGGGATGGGCATGATCCAATTTACATTTTACAACGGTATTCTTGTCTGCTGTTTTGAGAATCTAGTGTAGGAAGTCTAGGGCAGAAGCTGGGAGACAATTTGGGAAGATTTGTAGTTACCAGGGGAGAGCAGATGGACAAGGAGGGCAGCAGTGGAGATGGCGAAAAGAGATAACAAATGGGAAGCCCCTTTGAAAATTAAATTACAGGCCGGGCACAGTGACTCACGCCTGTAATCCCAGCACTTTGGGAGGCTGAGGTGGGTGGATCACCTGAGGTCAGGAGTTTGAGACCAGCCTGTCTAACATGGATAAACCCCGTCTACTAAAAACACAAAATTAGCCAGGTGGTGTTCCATGCCTGTAATCCCAGCTACTCGGGAGGCTGAGGGAGGAGAATCGCTTGAACCCGGGAGGCAGAGGTTGCGGTAAGCCAAGGTCATGCCACTGCACTCCAGCCTGGGCAACAAGAGCAAAACTCCAGCTCAAAAAAAAAGAAGAAGAAGAAAATTAAATTGCCTTCAAGTATAAGACGGCAATGCAATAGTATCCAGAGAACGGCACGAATAAAACCATTCACCCTGGTGCAGCAGCTGACACGGGTCTGTGTGGCCAAAGACTGAACCCCAAGCTGTTCCATACGGGTCTCGAGGAGAAATTCAGTCAGAATGCACAAATGACCTTGGGCCTGGGCTCCAGATGTGGACTTGAGCTTCCAGGCTTGTTGAGAACAGTCAGAACCCAGAAGAGGTGGCGAGAGGGTCACATTTCTTTACATGTCTTATTCGTTCAGCTCCTTCAACATCAACACTTTTCCTGAAACTCAGACCCTCTTCTGCTCCTCCAGTTCTGCCTGGAAACAGAGTAGATCACTATAATTCCATCCTAGGTGTGACATGGAGTAGAGCATGGCCAAGAAGGGATCAGCAATGTGCCTGTCTTTCCTGGCAGACCCTTTCTTTCTCTGGAGAACTTAGTATCGTCCGTCTGAGATAATCCCGTGTGCTCCACGGCCACTTCTTGCTAACTGACATGGTTTTCTCCTTAACGATCCTTTAAAAGCATAAAGAGCTTAATCAGCCCAAATTACAGGGTCTGCTTAATTCCAGGGGTTGATTTGAATATCATTGCCTTGGGAGGAGAAGAAACAAATCTTTCTTTCTAAGGAGAGAATTTCCTATTGGAAGAACTGTTCTCAAAAGCATGTCCTTGTCAACTCATTAATTATATTTCATGTTGACAGATCTCACATATAGTTGTTATGTCTTTAGGGGGGAAGAAGGTGTTGTGTGATTAGTTGGTTGATAGTGTATGTTAATTGGATGCTAATTAAATTTAAATTTAATTCATATTTGAAACATTTAATTTAACTCAGGATCAGAAAATTAGAATATTCGAGTTTCTTGAAGGAACTTGTCTTTCTATCTGTCACCTTCATGTGTCTATTGACACTTTCTCCTTGTTTACAAACTTGTTTTTCAAGAGAAGAAATCAGATGATTCTTAGCGCTTCCAGCTGTAACAGGAAGTGTTGGTTCTTGCAATTCATAAATATTTCATTGCTTTACTGGAAAAAGTACATATATCTCCACCCTATTACTTAAGATTGTTCTAAACAAGTCCTGTCATGCTGGAAAAGTGCTGTTAGATTCCTTTCTTTGGCTTGATAGTTGAAGAAACCACTCCAGAAGAGAGTCAAGGCACCAAGGCGCTCAGATAGAAAGCCAGGAAACCTGAGAGCAGGGGAGGGCGCCGCACCGTTGACACTGGAAGCATCTGGGAAATTCTCTGAGGCTGTTTTTACTACATCCTGCCAAGGAAAATCCCATGAGATGAACTCTCTGGGAACACAGTTAGCAAAACATACATTGACGCCTTTCTTATAGCCTCGGAGAGGAAAGGGCATCTACCCAGCCCTGAAAGGGGAGCTGCAGCCTTTATGCATTTTTGCTGCCTTCAGTAGAGAGGGCAGCTCTACCTAGGAATTCAACTATTTGTAAGCTTCTTTGGAGTAGAGTACCTGGCCTTGGGACTGTAAAGATATTTTCCATTTTTAGTATATAAACAAAGAAAACTGGGGACCACAAGTATGACAGAAGAAGCATAGTCTCTGAGGTTTAATCACTGTGATTTGTATCCAGCCTTAGTAAAGTCGCTGAGTTCTTTTGAGCCTCAGTTTCCTCATCTGTAAAACGGGATAATACTAATCTCACCGTTATGTTATAAGGATTAAATGAGATAATTAAGATGGGTAAAAACTTAGCACAGCGAACGTGGTGAGGTATTCAGTCCCCATTACTGCCTGGTAATTTCAGTTTTCACTTTCCAGTCCTGTAGAATGCCCATTGGGAGCAGCAGTGGCTGTTATTATTGTTGTCTTTTGCGTTGCTGTTTTTTGCACACATGCAGGCAGCACCATTGCTTGTCCTTGACATCTTTGCTGTCTCATTACTGGCATCTGAGATTTGAGCCACCTTCCCTCACTGACTCGCTGTCTCCTCAGCTGTCCTGGAGAAGCCTCTGGAAAAGAAGGCTGGCAGAAACTACGGCCCTCCAGGCAACAAGAAGCTCATCTATTTCATTGATGACATGAACATGCCTGAGGTGGATGCCTATGGGACGGTGCAGCCCCACACCATCATCCGGCAGCATCTGGACTATGGCCACTGGTAAGAGCGCCCATGTAAAGGGACTGGCCCAAGGGGGCAGAGCCTAAGGCAGGGCTGAAGGCCAGTCTCTATTCTGCCTGAATGGCAAATCTCAGCATAGCTCTGGTGCCAGATGGGAATCTTTGTGGTAAACTACATTTCTCATGCAGTTCTCTATTTCCCAGAGTGGTTCCTTCAAACAGGGGCACTAATATTCACATGAAAAGTTTAACCAGAGAAGGCACTGAACTCTCATCTAAGGAAAAAAAGCCTACTTTTTGCTTCAAGACTCATGTCTGAAGTTGCCTTCTTCAAGTGCTGGAAGCAGAATTAACTACTTCCCCTGCACCATGGCCCCACAGCACTGGGCATGGGCTTCAGTGATAACACCTAACACAGGCCAGGTGCGGTGGCTCATGCCTGTAATCCCAGCACTTTGGGAGGCCGAGGCAGGCAGATCACAAGGTCAGGAGTTCGAGATCAGCCTGGCCAATATGGTGAAGCCTTGTCTTTACTAAAAAATACAAAAATTAGTGGGGCATGGTGGCGGGCGCCTGTGGTCCCAGCTACTTGGGAGGCTGAGGCAGGAGACTTGCATGAACCTGGGTGATGGAGGTTGCAGTGAGCCAAGATCGTGCCACTGCACTCCAGCCTGGGTGACAAAGTGAGACTGTGTCTCAAAAAAAAAAAAAAAAANAGGCCAGGTGCGGTGGCTCATGCCTGTAATCCCAGCACTTTGGGAGGCCGAGGCAGGCAGATCACAAGGTCAGGAGTTCGAGATCAGCCTGGCCAATATGGTGAAGCCTTGTCTTTACTAAAAAATACAAAATTAGTGGGGCATGGTGGCGGGCGCCTGTGGTCCCAGCTACTTGGGAGGCTGAGGCAGGAGACTTGCATGAACCTGGGTGATGGAGGTTGCAGTGAGCCAAGATCGTGCCACTGCACTCCAGCCTGGGTGACAAAGTGAGACTGTGTCTCAAAAAAAAAAAAAAAAAAAAAGCCCGGGCACAATGGCTCATGCCTATAATCCCATCACTTTGGGAGGCCGAGGCAGGTGGATCACAAGGTCAGGAGTTCGAGACCAGCTTGGCCAATATGGTGAAACCCCATCTCTACTAAAAAAAAAATACAAAAATTAGCCAGACATGTTGGTGCGCGCCTGTAGTTCCAGCTACTTGGGAGGCTGAGGCAGAAGAATGGCGTGAACCCGGGAGGCAGAGGTTGCAATGAGCCAAGTTTGGACCACTGCACTCCAGCCTGGGTGACAGTGCAAGACTCCATCTCACAAACAAACAAACAAAACACAACACCTAACACCTGGTACCATGCACGGTGTCTGCAGTCCTTCCAGCCTCAGTGCCTTCAGAGCAGCTCAGGGGGCTGGATAGTATCTCTTGCAACAGCATAATTTTTAATGGCAAAAGGTCTGAACTTACTAGAAAAAAAAAAGTCATTGATTTGAGACAACTTTGACTAACCTTTCTACCCCACACCGAATCTACTGCTGAGAAAGAGTGAGAAGAGAATTCAGAGAGAAGAATGATAGTTAAGATGGCAACTTGAGTTGCCTTCCCTTCCTTCCCAAAATCTTTACTGGATGCCTGACATATGCAACTGTTTACAATCTCCACACTGACATTTGAGCAGCTTAATTTCATGGGCAATAATTAAGAAGTCAAGCTAACTAGTTTTACTTTAGATTCATGGTCACAAACCTTAAATGGAAAGTAGAAGCTTCCTGGAAATTCTACCATATGGTTTTAGTATGTCCACTCTCAGAAATGTCTATTTCATTCCATCTTCCCTGTCTTTGATCTTCCCACCACCCTCAGCTGATGGCCTTGCCTTCTCAGAGAACACAGATGCCACCTCCATTTCTCGCTTCCACATCCATACAACTCACCCGTGTCCCCATGCATCCCTCCTCCACCCTCCTGTTACATCTTACCTAAGGCCGAACCGTCCACCAGCCTCTTCATTCTACTGTCTCCCACTCCTGAAGTGCTCACTTCATCAGTTGGTCCCCATCTCCTCATTAGCTGCTTCACATCATTTAAACTTGCATAAACGGACTGGGTGCGGTAGCTCATGCCTGTAATCCCACCACTTTGGGAGGCCGAGGTGGGCAGATCACTTGAGCCCAGGAGTTCGAGATCAGCCAGGCCAACATGGTAAAACCCCATCTCTACTAAAAATACAAAAATTAGCCAGGTGTGGTGGCACATGCCTGTAATCCCAGCTACTTCTGAGGCCAAGGCAGGAGAATCGCTTGAACCTGGAGATAGAGGTTGCAGTGAGCCGAGATCGTGCCATTGCACTCCAGCCTGGGTGACAGAGTGAGACTCTGTCTCAAATAAACAAACAAACAAACAAACAAACAAACTTGCATACATTTCTTCAACTGAGTTAAAAAATTACTTTCTAATTACTGTTCTGTCCCCACTCCCTTATCTCCCACTCACTCCTCAATCCACTGTTGTTTGATTTCTGTTCCCTCCACTGTTCTTGCTAACCTACTATCTGCATCATTATTGTAAAATCCAAGAAATCCTTTGCAAACTTGTCCAGCCACCTTATTTTGTTGTTTTTGTTGTTCTGTTTGGTTTTGTTCTTGGCTTTCAGCAGCCTGAAGCCATGGTTTTTAGTTTCTGTCTCTAGTGATAAATGGAAAAGAGGGATGAGGAAGGGGCATTACTGGCCCAACCAGAAACAGAAACTAAGAACCCATGACACATTCTCTCCCTTAGACACCGCTGCTGGAGTCACTACCTTTCTTGTTCTCTCTGCAGCCCTTGATGTGGTTGACCACTCTCTTCTTTTGGGAATACTGGCTTCCTTTGCCTTTTGGTATGGCATATACCCCCTGATTTTTCTCCTACCTTTTCATCCATCCTGTGGGCTCGTCTTTCTATGCTATTTCTTTAGATACTGAGGTCCCTTGGGAATCTGTCCTAGGCTCTTATCTCTTCTCAATCGCTGCCAGTGGATCTAGACTTTTTTATCACCCAAACACATGAACAGTAGGGCACATCCTACCTCACCTTGACAAAGCACTCACCTGCCTCGGTCCTCAGACACCTTTTACCTAGAGCTTCTGACTGTTCCAGGTATGATCGGAGCAAGCTGTCCCTAAAGGAGATCACAAATGTACAGTATGTTTCCTGTATGAACCCCACGGCAGGCAGCTTCACCATCAACCCCCGGCTTCAGGTACAGGAGGAGCCACGGGACCCGGGTCCTAATCCTACCTTACTAGAGCGGATGCCCCTTGATTATAAGTAATAATTGGCTTTTTTCCCCACGCAGCCTCTCCAAACGGCAAATCAGATAGAATGCCAAATTGCATCTCTAGAGGAAAAGAGAAACTCCTAGACTTAGAGTCTCAAGATTGGAAGGGATCATAGATTTCATCTGTTTTGATCCTTCTTTCTTCAGATGAGGGAACTTCAGAGAGATGAATGACTTTCCCAGGGTCATATGGATTCTCAATATCAAAATCAGATTTGGATTCAGCTTCTCTGAGTCCAAGTTTAGTTCTCTTCCTGCTGTCCCAGGCTGCCATCTTTGACTAAAGGTGCTTTGTCTCTTATTCCCCTAGTCATTTTAGGTTCAACCTAAATGTGGGCATAGTGTGAGAGATGGGACCAAAATACAAATTTAAAGGCTATAGAAGAATTTTCCATTATTATCTCCAAATTCAGAAGAGGTGATTTCTACTCTGTGGTAAAGGATGTTGAGCTCATGCCTTTGTTTTCTGTGCAGCGTCACTTCAGCCTGTTTGTCCTCTCCTTCCCGGGGGCAGATGCCCTGTCCTCCATCTACAGCATCATCCTCACTCAACATCTGAAGCTTGGAAACTTCCCGGTGTCCCTGCAGAAATCCATCCCCCCACTGATCAATCTGGCCCTCGCCTTCCACCGGAAAGTTGCTACCACATTCTTACCCACAGCAATCAAATTCCACTACATCTTCAACCTCAGAGATTTTGCCAACATTTTCCAGGTGAGTTCATTGACTCTGAGACACCCTAGGGGCTTAGATGCTCCTATTCTTAATAATAATAAGTAGCTAATGCCCAGCTCTTAGGCACAGGCAAAGCCACTGTTCATATGTAATCATGAACATAAGGAGACACACACAGTGCCATGGGCTCCACAAGGAAGGCCCTCAATAAAAGAGAGTTTCCTTTGCCAATTACATTATTTCTCAGTAAGCAGCATGCATCTCTGAGTTGGTTCCTTGGGGGCTGCAGAAGGCTCAGCATCTTGGAGATAATGTTATATAATGAGTCCAGTATGCCTGGGAAGAAAAATGGCCTGAAAGAAAGAGAACTATTTTGGATCTCCCATTGGTACATCTATTGATCTCGGGATGAAAAAGAATGTTCCCCAAACCGTGCAAGATAGCTCTGCTTCCTCAAAAAGCCACATTGTCATACTCCTAAGATGCCATCTGCCAGCCCCTGCGAGGGCCTCAGTCCTAAAATTCCCAGGTTCATTTCTAGGCCAAAGCTGTTTCAGATCTTTCTAGCTGCTTATCTGAATAGTGATGGCATATCTCTGCCCATTGCTTCCAATTGCTTAACTCATCACCGTCCAAGTCTCCAGAGCACCATCTAGCAAACCCAGACCCTTTCTTCCGTCTGGTCAGATATAGCATCCTCATGTAGCCAAGTCCACAACTCTCCCATTCTGGATAAGAATCTGCAGAAATTCATTTACAGAGAGACCTTCCCCCAAGATAACACTGGGTTATAATTGAGGGAAGGATGCCTTTTACACCAAGCAGAGGCCACACCCATAAAGGAGTGTCAAAGTGAATTGATCAGGGAGTGACACCACCTTCCAATGACAGCACATGTAATTGGAATTAATTTCCCAGAGCAATTGTGCAGGTAGGACTTTGAGCCGAACCAGCAAAACTCCAGACCCTGACGACATAGGGCCAGGTTGTTCCAGCCAGAACTCCTGAATGTAAGGAGCAGAAACCTACTAAACCCTGGTTCAGAGACTCAAGAGCTATGGACCAGGAAGGCTTCACCTGAAGGTGGAATCAATGAGCCCCTCAGAATAAGTCTCTGAGAACACATCTAGGCTAGTTCAGGATACCACTCCTGAATCAGATGTAGCTCCCAAACATTAACTCATTTTAAAAATTAAAAACAAACAGAGACCCACATGGATCATATATATTTGCCCAGGAGCACAAGGAAGCCAGTAAAGGAACTGGAATCTAGGCCTTTAGGTTCCTGGCCTGGATGGCTTTCCACCACACCTTTCTGTCCTCATCTGAATTTCCAATGAGGAAAATAAGCATGTGATGGTTAAGGCAGCAAGAGAGACTCAGCTCTGAGCCTACAAAGCCTGCATCTCTGCAGCCCTCAGGACTGGAGAGCAGCAAAGTTTGTGCTTACCCACAACTGGCTCCCAGTTTTTGAGCATTCATTGAGAAAGACTTTTTCACCACACAATCTCTCTCTTAAATATTACTACAGCTCTATGAAGTGGGGTGTTAGTAGGTGGATTTTCAAAAAAAAAAAAAGAAGTTAACGTCGTTTGATCAAATCTACACTGCTCATAAGTGACAGAACTGAAGGGGGAAGCATCAATTATGCTCCATTTACCAGAAGCAACCCAGAACCTTAGCTTCTGCCTGGAACAGCAGTCTTGTCACCTGTGCCACCTGAAATTTAATACTCACGACAACCCTTTGGGACAGAGGTTGTTATCCCAATTTAACAGAGGCTCAGAGAAGTTACTGGCTAGTCAATGATAGCACGAATGGTCAGGGAGGTTAAAAAAAAAAAGGTCTCGTGGAATATCGTAGAGTCCAGCCCAGTGGGAACGATAAGTTTTATGGAAAGGAGAGATGAGGTTGGAAAGGTAACTTGAGACTAGAGTGGGCCCTACTTAAGACTTAAGAGTTAGACTTTAGTCTGTAATAATAGCTAACATTTACTGAGCAGTGCTAAGCCTTTTACATCTATGAATGCACTTAATCCTCACAACAACCCTAGAAGATAAAATACTGATTATTTTCAATTCAGAGATGACAAAACCGAGCCACAGACAAATCAGTCTCTTGAGCGTGACTGAGTGATTGCATAATGGTAAGCAGCAGCATTGACAGAACAGCTAGAATGTTCAGCCCTGCTGTGGAGGCAATTCAGGGTGACAAAAGGCTTCCGGAGGAAAGAGTGCACCTTGTGGTAATGGTCACTGATGCAATATCAAGGAGGAACCAGAGAGCAGAGAGATAGGAGTGGAGATTGTTCCCCTGGCCTGTTTCTCTACCTGATTCAGTTAGCAAAGAATCAGAGTGGAAACCCCCTGAGGTCGGCATCCCAGCCAGGCCTCTTTGCAGCCTGCCAGCTATCAGCTGCTCCAAGTGTGGAGAATGCGATACCCCTAAAGTGCTGCCTCCCTTCGGCTACATGGTCCCCTCACTCTCCTACCCTAACGAGAGTTTCCGGCTCATAGCTTGACCACAGTCTTCTCCTACCGACTGTGAAAAGAAAAGCCTTAGCCAAATTAAATTTGGCAGAGTCTAACTGATCAAAGAACAATTCACAAATCCGAATCAGGCAGCCTACTGGGCCAGAGTAGGCTCAGAGAGACTCCAGCATAGCCACATAGTGGAAGAAGATTTCTGGACAGAAAAGCAAAAGTGATGTGAAGAAAACTGAAGTGAGGCACAGAAATGGCTGGATTGGTGACAGCTTGGTGTTTGCCTTATTTAAACAGAGTTTTAATAGCTGGCCACCTGCGACTGGGCAAAACTCAGTGATTGGCACAAGAGTAGGTTACAGTCAATGTACACTTCCTTTTAATTTATAGTTCACAATGTACAGAGCAACTTTTAGGCCAAACTTAAAGTACATCAGGAGGCAGCTTTCGGCTAAACTTGATTTAACACTCCCTTCCTCCCTGAGTGTCTAACCAAAGGCCTGATTGAGCACGTCACACACCAACTCTGCAACATCTTAGATAGTTATGTGTTGCACTGAGATGGGGTGGTTTAATGTCTACAGCTTGGTGTTTGCCTTATTTGAACACCAGTTTTAACAGCTGGCCACCTGGGATTGGGGGAAACTTGGTGATTGGCACAAAAGTAGGTTACAGTCAATTTATATCTCTATTTCAATTACAGGTCACAATATACAGAGCAACTTTTAGGTCAAACTTAAAATACGTCAGGAGGCAGCTTTAAGCTAAACTTGATTTAACACTCCCTTCCTCCCTGAGTCTGACCAAAGGCCTGATGGAAGAGTATAGAGGATGGTTTAATGTCTACTAGGAGACAGGCACTGCCCAGAGTATGGTGTTGTTTTCCTTTATCCGACGTGATCCCAGGCTCAGTAATTCAGACCTTCTCTGTACTCCCCTTGTTCTGTTCAGATCAGAACAGAATTTGATAGTGCTCTCATATGGTTTGGCTCTGTGTCCCCACCCAAATCTCATCTTGAATTGTACTCCCATAATTCCCACATGTTGCAGGAGGGGCTGGTGGGAGATAATTGGAATCATGGGGGCAGTTTTTCCCATACTGTTCTTGTGGTAGTGAATAAGTCTCACGAGATCTGATGGTTTTATCAAGGGTTTCCGCTTTTGCATCTTTCTCATTTTCTCTTGCCACCGCCATGTAAGAAGTGCCTTTTGCCTCCCGCCATGATTCTGAGGCCTCCCCAGTCATGTAAAACTGTAAGTCCAATTAAACCCCTTTTCCTCCCAGTCTCAGGTATGTCTTTATCAGCAGCATGAAAATGAACCAACATATGCTCTGAGTAACAGAAATCACTAACCATTCCCATCTCAGTGCAACACATAACTATCTAAGATTGTGCAGAGTTGGCATATGACATGCTTACATTTACTCAGCCTTAATTGTCAACCACCCTGACTATTTGGCTATAACAAGATTTATAAACTTCAACTGATGGCTTGCCTCACTGTAAAACACAAAATTCTAGAGGTCAGGACTCCTGGTTGGTGCTTTTTCTTGTCCTCTGCGTCTCATATATTGCAGGTACCTCGGAGAGCTGAGGAGATAGAAGCTGAGATAAACATCTGGGTGGAGCCAAGGACACCTAATGGAATTTCTTTTCACTTTTAATCAACTTTATCAAAGTGTAGCATACAAGCAGAAAAGCACAAAAGCCACAAGCATACACCTTGGTTAATTATCACAAAGGGATCCTACCTATGTAATCACAACTCAGATCAAGAAATAAAACATTCTCAGTGCATCCCTGATGTTCTCCTTTGCACCTTTCATTCATGCTTTCCTGCTTTCCTCCTCTTGCCAGCCCTAAACATTGTCTAAACTTCTAACATCATAAATTATTTTGGCCTATTTTTGAACTTTATATAAATAGAATATATAGTCAATATCACTTTGTATCTTTGTTCAGTATTATATGTGTACCTCTATTTTAATAATTGTTACTTTTGACTTAAAGAGTAACAGTTATGTTTCTTTCTTTTCAATCCTTAAATTGTTTAATTTCTTTTTCTTGTCTTATTGTGCTGGCTACAACTCAAGTACAATGTTGAGAAGTAGTGAGAGTAGCATTTTGTCACATTCCTAATTTTACAGGGAAACACTTTTAATAGTTTGCCATTAAATATGATGTTCTCTACTGGTTTTTCTGGGTAGCTTTTACCTGGATACTTTTAAGGAAATATTTTCTGTCTGTAGTTTACTAAGAGTTTTAATTATGAATATGTGTTGAAACTTAAATGATTTTTCTGCATCTGTTTAATTATATAAATTTTTTCTCTTTTAGTCTGGTAATACGGTAAATTACATTGATTATTTTCAAACATGAAATCAACCATTCCTGGAATCAGCTCATCTTGGTTGTTTCATGTCTTTCTTTTAATGTTTTCCTAGATGTCATTTGATAATTTTTAATATAATTTTTGCATCTATATTCATAAGATTGTCTTGTAATCTTTCTCTAATATTCTAAGGTTATAAAGTCCTCATAAAATACTTTGAGAAGTGTTCCCTCTTTTTCTGTTCTGTAAAAGATTTAGTAAAACATTGTATTGCACCTTCCTTAAATGTTGGAAGAATTTGCTGGTAAAACCACCTGGAGGTTTGTTTGGTAGAGGTTTTAAATTATAAATTCAAATTCTTTAATACATATAAGACTATTCAGATTTTCTGTTTCTTCATGTGTCAGTCATGTTAAGACATCCATGTTATCAATAGTTGCTAATTTACTGGCATAAAATTGTTTGCAATATTCTCAGATTATCTTTTAAATATCTGCTGTATCTGACATTGTGTCCTCTTCCTTATATTGGGTATTATGTGTGTCTTTTCTCTTTTTTTCTCTTCTATCATCCTTGCTAGGGAGTTAGCAATTGTGCTAGTCAAAAAACCTGAAGGGTATACCTACATTATTCATTTGACTTTCTTACTGTCTTAATTCGATATCCATTTGTATGTTATTAATACTCACTCTTTGCTTTATAATTTTTATTCCTACTTACCTTGGGTTTGGGGTTTATTCTAACTTCTTGGCATGGCTACTTATATCATTAATTGTCATCTTTTGTCTCATCTAAAATACTCATTTTAAGGCTATATAAATTTATCTCTAATCATACCATTAGCTACATCATGCAAGCTTTTATATGCTGTATTTTTGTTATCATTCAGTTGATAATATTTAATCTCCACTGTGATTTCTTCTTTAACTCATGGAATATTTAGAAGTGTATTGCTTTATTTTCAAACATGTAGAGATTTTCTAGTTATCTTTCTCTTACTGATGCCTACTGTTGTCAGAAAACACTCTGTATGGTTTTATTCCTTTGAAATTTGTTGAGACTGCTGTATGTCCCAAGATATAATCGATGTGCAGGTTTTTTAAAATGCATTCTGCAGATATTGGGTACGGTTTTATCAATATTCCAGTTAAAGCAACCTTGTAAATCATGTTGTTTAAAAAATTCCTATAATTTCTAGATTTTTTTGTCTGCTTGTTCTTTCAGTCCCTGAGAGAGATGTTAAGATATTTCACTGTGATTGTGGGTATGTTTATTTTTCCTTTTATTTGTCATATTCACTTTATACATTTTGAAACTATGCTATTTATTAGGTACATACAAATTTAGAATTAGTATATCTTCCTAGCAGACTGATCTTTTTCTTATTTATTAAGTACACTTCTTTATCTCTAAAAACAATGTTTGCTTTAAAGTCAATTTTGTATGACATTAGTATGACTATTCCATATTCTTTAGTCAATATTTTTATGACATTTTCACTTTCTTGCACTCAGCTTTTCCATATTCTTATATTTAAGGTGTATCTCCCATAAGCAGCATACAGTTGGGCTCTTTAAACTCCAGCCTGACAACATAGCCTTTTAATTACAATGTTTAGTTCATCTATGTTGTTTTATATAATATTTATGATTACATCTACTTATGCTCTTTGTTTTTAATATATTCTACCTATTCTATCTCCTTTCTTCTCGCTTCTTGTAGTCTATCAAACTAATTATGTTTTTATAATTGTTCTCCCTCTTTTAGCATAGTATATATCCTTTTGCTATTCATCTAATGATTATCAAAGGCATCATTTTATCTTTTTGTCTTTTATAAATTAGCATATTTATTAATTGCCATACAATGCAAGGATCTTGGGACAATTTACGTCCCATTGACTTTTGTGCTGTCATTTATTTTAATCCTCTGTATTTTGAAAACCCATTGATATCTGTGTTTTAGTAAGTCAACATTCCTTTAGAGTTACCCATACGTTACCTTTTCCATTGCTCTTTATTTCTGTACATTTCTGTTCTTCCACCTAGGATCATTTTTATTTTGCTTGAAGAACTTCTTTTAGTATTTACTTTAGTTCATATCTGTTGGAGAAGTATCTTGCAATTTTAATTTGACCAAAAATATATTTCTTATTTTTAAGAAATTTTAGGGGTGACTTGGATTTCTAGGTTGGTAGCTATTTTCTTTCAGCAATTTGAAGGTTTCTTTTATTGTTTCCGTTGAGAAATTACCTTCAGACTTATCACTTACTAAATACTAACAATACAGTTATAAAAATAAACCACAACCTAAATAAAGTCTGTCAAATCCTCTACCTTTGAGACATTTGCCATCACCTGGAAGAAGCAAACCTGTACAAAGACAAAGTAATAATTTGACAACAGGTGAGGTGGCTCATGCCTGTAATCCAGCACTTTGGGAGGCCAAGGCGGGTGGACCACTTGAGGCCAGGAGTTCAAGACCAGCCTGGCCAATGTGGTGAAACCTTGTCTCTATTAAAAATACAAAAATTAGTTGGGTGTGGTGGTGCATGCCTGTAATCCCAGCTGTTCAGGAAGCTGAGGCACGAGAACTGCTTGAACCCAGGAGGTGGAGGCTGCCACAAGCCGAGATCGCACCACTGCACTCCAGTCTGGGTGACAAAAAGTGAGACTCTGTCACAAAAATAATATTAAAAATAATTTGAGAAACTAATAATTCTTCTGTAATCGAGATGTATATATAAAGGCTCTGTGAGGTACATGGGAGGGAACGCCACCGAGCAGGAGAGGTGTCTTGGGCGACTTCAACAGGAGGCTTCAATTGAGCTAGATCTTGAAATATGAGCATGGCAAGCAAAGCAAAAGGCATGAAGGCACAGAAAAGGGTGCAGGATCAAAACATAATGGGAATTTTCTGAAACTGGAATCTAGGTTTTTTGGGAAGTAGTGATAAGAGTGGTCATGAGGGGCCGGGAACAGTGGCTTATGCCTGTAATCCCAGCACTTTGGGGGGCCGAGGCAGGTGGATCACCTGAGGTCGGAAGTTCGAGACCAGACTGACCAACACAGAGAAACCCCGTCTCTTCTAAAAATACAAAATTAGTTGGGCATGTTGGCACATGCCTGCAATCCCAGCTACTCAGGAGGCTGAGGCAGGAGAATTGCTTGAACCCGGGAGGCAGAGGTTGCGGTGAAATGAGATTGCGCCATTGCACTCCAGCCTGGGCAACAAGAGTGAAACTCTGTCTCCAAAAAAAAAAAAAACGATCATGAGGAAGCAGATTGTAGTAACATTGTCACCAGACCTGTATTCTATGCTAATGAATCTGCACATTATTCTATGAATTTAACTAAAGACCCATTAAATGATCCCTTTCCCTCTAAGACAAGAAAGTAAGCAATGAGAACAGGCACAGGCATAGATGAGCTTGAACTTAGAGAATTTGTTGAGGTTATTGAGGGGCTCTAACATTGGGTCTCCACTTTTCAGTAAAAGAAAAGAAGGTTAGGACTTTGGCTAATAGTAACAGAAAAAGATGACAGAGAAATTTGAAAAGAATAATAAATATTTGAAACCAATCCTGTAGCACATAGGAAGGGAAACTGACTAGAGATAAATAGATTGCTGACCTGCCAAGGTTAGCCATATCCATTCTAGCCCTTTGTTATAGTTCTGATTTTACATAGTCAATTCTTATCTGAATCAGTTTTCAAAATGGCACTTGTGGAATTGAAACATAGCAGAGAAACCACTTTTTCCCTCATTGTGGTTGATTCAAAATGTAGTGGCTAGAATTCCAGGCATTATAGTCCGGAAGACCTGGTTTCAAAAATTTGTGGTGTGAAGGAAGGCAACTTACTCTATGAGATGGGGCATGTTTTCTTTCTGAATTCCAATCTTCACATTATACAAAATGGATTTAGTAATAATTATTTCAGGGGATCATCATGAGTATTAAAAGAGCTTCATCTGGCAAAGCATCTAGTCCAGTGCTGGCTTCAATAGCATCTAATCCACATAACTTGCTTCAATAAATTATAGCTGTTGCAGTTGTTATTTTTATGATGAGCACAAAAGAATAATTCCAATGTATTGAGTATGTAAAATGAGCAATACTTGTTTCCTTAGGCATATTAATTTGAATTATTTAGACCACTTTAGAAAGTCAGTATTTTTATTCCACTTTGAAAAGTGAGAAAACTAAGACTCAGAGATGTCACGTGCTTTGCCCAAAGTCACACAGTTGCTTAGTGGTTGCCCAAAGTCACAAGTCACATAGTGGTTGTGCAAGTATTTGAGGTCAGGTCTGCCTCACTGCAACCCTTGGGTCTTTCTTTACAAGCTCCCTTTCAGCTTTCCAAGTATTCCCGCCACTAGAATGATCTACTGTTTAGCAAGACAAGCCCTAGGCACCATCCCAGGTTAGATAAAATGCTCCGGAAAGTTTTCCTAGCTATTGTACCTCTGGATGGTTACTGATGTTATTTTTTTGTGTGTCTGTTCCCTTGAAGGGCATTCTCTTCTCCTCAGTGGAATGTGTAAAATCCACACGGGATCTCATAAGGCTCTATCTGCATGAATCAAATCGAGTTTATCGGGATAAGATGGTAGAAGAAAAGGACTTTGATCTTTTTGATAAAATCCAGAGAGAAGTGCTCAAGAAAACTTTTGATGTGAGTATTGCCCTATGGATTTTCTTTGTATTTGAAAAAAAAAGATAATTATACAGATGATCACCCAAATGATAAAATCTAGCTGTTTAATGGGGAAAGGCCAGAGTCTAGGTGAGGAAGGAAATTCTGTCATGATTTTGCCCAGGTAAAAAATGCTGAGGCAAGAATAGATGCAAATCAATCCCAGAATCTCTGTATTGAGAATTCCATAGAGATCATCTGACCCAAGTCCCTACATGGTACTTAGTCCCCTCGCAGCATTTCTCAGATTCATTACCCCAGTGATGCTCTAGCATCCTTGAAAATGCATGATCCCATTGTTCCCAAGGCTGCCATTTTGGGGCTGCTAATTGGAAATTTTGAGCAATTTTGAAACTTGGAACATTTGAAATAATTTTAGAGACTGAACATTTGGTCTAATAATAATCTAGAAGTTATTTCTCTGACCACTACCCAGGTCTACAAAACAAACTCTCAAATATTTTAATGCCATTTATCTCACTCTTCCTGAGTCTTCTCTTCTCCAGGCCAAATAGCCTGAATGCTTTTAACCATTTCTAACATGGATTGGTTTCAAACCTAAACAACTCTGACATCCTCCTGATTGCTCTCTCACCAGTTCTCCCCTCTGAAATTGTGGTGCCTGACTTTTCGTCGCACAACCCAGCTGGGGTCTGACCAAAAGCAAGATCATCATTCCCCCTTTTCTTAAAGACCATAGTTTTGTTACTGTGTTTCCCAAAATATGTCCTGCTAAACAGTTTTACTACAAGATACTTCTTGAGAAAGTGTCTGTCATGAAATGAGTTGAGAAAATGCTTTATTGTATATGACTCTCTTAGAAATTCATGGTGGATTTAAGACGTTAAAGTCCTGAAATCTTGAATAACTCTAATTTACATATCATTCTGCAAATGTATTGGACCCTAAAACTCTTTCCTCTCATTAAACTTACTAATAATTTACATAATGAATGGCCCATAGATTATGCCTTGGGAGGCACTGATATAGTAGCACAGCCTGAGATCTTATTATATTTCTTAGTGTCAAAATTACTCCACAGTGAACACTGAGCCTTCTATTAACCAAAGCCCCATCTTTTCCACACATACTGCTTGTCTGTCCCCTCTGGAAATTAGAAATATTCAAATTTCGTATTTAGGTATGCTATGTTGTCCTTAAACTCACCTTGTTCGGTTTAGCTCCGTATTTTTTTTTCCTGATAACATCTTGACCCTACCTCTGAAGATATTTACAGTCCATCCCAACCTATGTGACAGCCTTTTGAATGTTTAGACAGCATTTTAACTCACTTATTTTAGTCTGCTTTTGACTAAGCCAGCCGTCCTAACTTCTCCCACTTCTCTCAGCATTGTTATTGGAGCCTGATGTTTGAGACCCTCATGTTAGATGCCTTTCTCTGAGCATCGTAGAGTTACCCAATTCAGGTACTCACTGCTGGCCCTGCAGATTAGTCTTCATTGTCTTTATAAGTTGATCTGAGCTAGCACTTCAGAGTCATAACACTTGGACTTTGAAATAGAGTTTCCACGTGTGAGTCTGTGTACTAAGAGCACTGCCTTTTGATCACAGACCCAGATATATGAATATTGCCATTATCCTTCCCCAACAACATTTGAAATGCCAGCCTGGAGCACCCTTGGTCACACCAAATCTTGGTATTGGTATCAGGGAAGAGTTGCCAGATTTCCACCAACGAAGCGATACAATTCTGTTTCCACTACTCAAAGCATAAGCTTCTCTGATTCATGGCCCTGTGTGATTTGGCATCACTATTAAGGAATCTTTGATTCGTTGAGTTGGTTAATTTTCTCTCTGCCTTCTACACAGCATGGCTCTGATCATAAAATTGAAGACTTGTTTTGTTCATCAAAGAGTCTTTGTAAACCAGGCTTTCCAAAACTGCACTTTAGTTCCTCCTCTGCTAGATGATTGGTGTCAACTGACTGCTATAAGAACGGATTTCCAGAACATTAGCCCATTCTCAAACAGGGTAAATGCCTTCCCACATTATTTCCTCCGTCCTCATGTGTTTTCCTAATAGCAAGAATAGCCCTCCTGCACTGCATTTACATCTTATCCAAATGTCTGAGCATTTTTGTTACTGGCTGGCAAAGCCAGAATTGTTTTCTACAGTTTTTGAAACCACCTTCAAAATTTAATAACTTGTTTATTTTTAACTCTTTCCAGTCCTTTCTTCTTACACTCAGGCAGCAGCCCTGGTTTCTCTATAGATGTTACTGTCTTCTTCACTTGCCCTATATTAGGTTTGGTGAATCTTGTCCCATAGGCTTACAAGGCTAACCCTACAGTGACTTATGCCCTGGGACGTGTCCCTGCTGATAAATAACACACTGGTTACCTCTTTCCCAGGTAGGTCTTCCAGTCTGAACTTCAGGAGGAAAAAATGACAGGTGGGGACAACTGCTCATGCTGGCATAACATCCTATTTGTGTCTTAGAAAACCTATTCTTTCTCGGACTTTTCTCTTTGACAACCTTTTCTCCTATCTCAAGTCTTAGGTATTTGGGTTTTGACAGGTAAGTAGTTACTTTTTGTCTCCACTAACATGAAAGTTAAAAAATTGGTTTTCTCTTCAGTATTTAGAGGATACATTGGTGAAGAGACATATACTCCTTATCCTTCAAATTAATTGAATTATACTATACTATAACCAGCCCATATTTATTCAACATGGTAACATTTCTCCTATGGGTGAGATTTGACACACAGCCCGAAAGTGTTGTAAGTAGGGAGTTCTACCATAAATGCATTAAGATTACCATAAATGCACCAGTCACCTGAGGGTGGCTAGTAGCGCATTCTTCAGAAACCAAGTCCTCTGGACTGAACCTATGAAGTCAGGGCTGGCAACATACTTGTGTAATGTCACAGGAAAAGATGTTGGATGGCTTTGCTATAGATTGAGGACCTAGATCTGTTGGAATGTACATGCAGAAAGTGAGGCGATTGGGCCACAATCCTCTTCATTCAATACTGGCAAAAGAGCCCCCACTTAGAGAAATCCACCCATCCATCCCTATCTACTCTTCTTCTCACAGAAGCACTCTCTTACTGTGCTTGTGAGGAGGCTCCATCCCACCTCCCACTTCCCATCCTCAGGCCATAAGGAATAACAAACATGACCTGAGACTTCATGGAGCTGGTAGATGGATGTCAAACATCCACTTAAAAGGACTTCTCAAGAGAAGGACATGTTGGAAGTAGCACTGATGCTTAATTTCCAGGGAATGTGCAGAGCAAACCAGGTGTCTCTGCTCTGTAGAACCAACCCTAGGAGTCAATAATGAGGGCCCTTATTCCTGTGTCTCATCACCAGGATATTGAAGACCCTGTGGAGCAGACCCAAAGCCCGAACCTGTATTGTCACTTTGCAAATGGTATTGGGGAGCCCAAATACATGCCTGTACAATCTTGGGAACTTTTGACCCAGACTCTGGTGGAGGCCCTGGAGAACCACAATGAAGTCAACACAGTGATGGACCTAGTTCTCTTTGAGGATGCCATGCGCCATGTGTAAGTATGCTTCTCATTTTCCTTTTCCTCAGTTGCTTCCTCTTCCCAGTGACAGGGGGTTTCATTCGGCTATTTGAGGTCACTTCCGTAAAACCAGGAAAGGAGCTCCTGCTTCTGCCTTAAAGGTCAAGATGGCTGCTGGCAGAGCAGCTGCAGCTCCTGCCGCCAGCCCTAGGGAGCAGCACAGTGCCGAGCTCAGGCAGGAATGGGTTCATTTCCAGGTCCGCCATTTGCTATCCTGGGCATGATCACAGTGACACCGAGGACAGACTTGAGGTCATAAAATGAGACCCAGAACAGCTCAGGACCTCCATCGCCACCTCGCTATTAGTCCAAGGGTCTTTTAAAAAAATGAGATAGGCTGGGCGGGATGGCTCACGCCTGTAATTCCAACACTTTGGGAGGTGGAAGAGGGCGGATCATGAGGTCAGGAGATCGAGACCACCCTGGCTAACACGGTGAAACCCTATCTCTACTAAAAATACAAAAAAATTAGCCGGGTGTGGTGGCAGGCGCCTGTAGTCCCAGCTACTCGGGAGGCTGAGGCAAGAGAATTGCTTGAACCCAGGAGGCCCAGGTTGCAGTGAGCCAAGATCGCGTCCCTGCACTCCAGCCTGGGCAACAGAGGCTAGACTCCATCTCAAAAAAAAAAAAAAAAACCGAGATAGGGTTTGTGTTCAAGTACATATATATTTCAAAAATTAAATATCCTTTGAGTGTTTTTGCCATCTAGTGAATAACTGAAAGTAATAACCAAGCCTCCAAGACAGTCTAGCCTCACACCAACACCATCCCTACCCTGCTTCTTACATTTCCCAATCTGAGACCCATGACCAGCGCTCACTGCCCTCCAAAATCCTTCCACCTTCCCCCAGGGTACTGATGGTCTTAGCAGCAACATCCGCTTCATTTCAACTTCTCTGAACTTTCCCTTTACTGCCAAATTCTAACTGATACCTGACTGACCCCTGAGTGGAGGAAAGCTGTTTTTTCTTCCCCATTCTATGTGCCCCAGGACCTAGAGAGGAGTAAGTAACCTCCTTACCCCCAGTCCCCCACCCCAATGGCACATTTAAGACCTTTCTTCTCTTATCCTTCACAAACTCCAGTTCTTTTGAGCACAGGTCACCTGCATTTCGTACTCATTCTTTCTCCTTGTCACTGTTATCTGCTGACAGCCAATTACTCCCCATCATCTGCTAATGGCCTTAGTCCCTGCCTGCCCTTCCTCCTCACCCATGTCTCACTCTTGGCATCTAGCTAATAATTCTTTCTGTTCCTTGGCCTGCTTGGCTCCCATGGTCTTTTCTTCTAGCCCACCTCAGCCCTCACTCTCATGTTCCTATCATAGGAACCCACCTCCAAAATCCCAACTTCAAACATCCCACTTTCTGACCTGTACCTGCCACCCTCCCACTCATCTGCTCTAGTCTTTCATTCAATTTCATCATGACTTCATTCATTGGACCAACTACTTCCCCAGACTCTGTTGTCTCTCCCCCTACCATGTCTTTACTTTCCCTTTTTAAAAATTTAATTTGGCCGGGCGCGGTGGCTCAAGCCTCGTAATCCCAGCACTTTGGGAGGCCCGAGGACGGCGATCATGAAGGGGTCAGGAGATGCGAAGACCATCCTGGCTAACACGGTGAAACCCCCGTCTCTACTAAAAAATAGCGAAGAAGAAAAAACTAGCCGGGCGAAGGTGGCGGGCGCCCTGTAGTCTCCAGCTACTCGGGAGGCTGAGGCAGGAGAATGGCGTAAACCCCGGAGGCGAGCTTGCAGTGAGCTGAGATCCGGCCCCACAGGGGGACCTTGCACTCCAGCCCGGGCGACAGAGCGAGACTCCGTCCAAAAAAAAAAAAAAAAAATTTAAATTTAACTTAATTTAATTTAATTGTTTTTTGAGACAGAGTCTCTCTGTGTCGCCCAGGCTGGAGTACAGTGGCGTGATCTCAGCTCATTGCAAACTCTGCCTCCTGGGTTCAAGAGATTCTCCTTACTTTCCTTTTTAACCACCATAGACCCCATCATCCCAGTGCCAGCTCCCCTAACTTTCTTGTCATTGTATCCACAAAATCTCACTCGGGCTAAACCTCACTATATTTTTTTTGTTTTTTGAGAAGGAGTCTCACTCTGTCACCCAGGCTGAAGTGCAGTGGTATGACCTCAGTTCACTGCAGCCTCCGCCTCCTGGGTTCAAGCAGTTCTCCTGCCTCCGCCTCTGAAGTAGCTGGGATTACAGGCGCCCACCACCACACCCGGCTAATTTTTGTATTTTTAGTAGAGACAGGGTTTCACCACATTGGTCAGGCTGGTCTCGAACTCCTGACCTCAGGTGATCCACCCACCTCAGCCTCCCAAAGTTCTGGGATTACAGGTGTGAGCCACTGTGCCCAGCCCCCACTATCTTCTCATTTCACCCTGCCCCTAAGCAGCTAGACAACTGTTGAAGAAAAATCTCCCACCATGTTGATTGTTTTTGCTCCAGATCTGCAGCCATAAATATCAAACAGGCCTCAACATTGCTAGAAATTGCCCTCTGCTACCGTAGGCATATTGCTCCTTTCACCATTCCGTGATAACTGCGTTACACATTTTCCTTCTCTTTTCAAACTCCCAGTGCCTTATTCCCAGTTAATGAGCACCTCTCTTTTTTCACTGGGATAATGAAAGTGACCAGAAGAAATCTCGCATCTTCCCATCATCAAATCTAACAGCCTATGTGTATCCCTGCATCCCTCCTGCAAGTCCTGCCTTCCCTACAACTTCGGTTCATGAACACCCCTGTCCCTACCTAAGTCTAGTCCCTCCACATGCGCCCTGGATCCCATCTCCTCTCACCTTCTCGGTGGCTTCACCTCTCGCTGTAATTATCTCCTCTCTCTCTCTCTCTCCTTCTCCCTCTCCTATTTTCTCTCTCCCCTCTTTTATCTTACTCCATCATTAATTTCTGGATTATATGCATCAGCATACAAACATGCTATGTTATCACTTATCAAAAAATAATAAACTATTCCTTGCCTCTTACATTCCTTTCCATCTGCTACCCCCATTTCTCTGCTTTGTCTTACTTTCTCACTTCTGATTTCCTTCTCTGCCCACTTCTTAGCCCTTGAACAAAGCAATGCTTGTCATCGTCACCTCTGTAGTGAGGTGACCCACGTCTTCCTGAAGTCAGTTGTCACTGCTAAGTCCTTGCCTGTATTACATGACGCCCCTGTGACACTGGTCAATGACTAACCTCTCTTTTTACATCATCCACTCATCCAACATTTATTTATTGATTAGACAATCTTAGGATGAGTGCCAGGATCCTAACCCCTAGGACAGTGTGTGGAACCTATCAGGGGCTCAGTAAAACTGCTTAGCATGTTATATGAGAATAAATAATGCAGAGGAAAACAGAGAGGGAAGGGGAGTAGAGAGGACTGAGGGTGATCCTAATTATAAATAGGGTCATCAGGAAAGCCTCCCTGAGAGGGTAGCATTTAATACGACTTGTAACTCGACATAGAACTCTCTATGTGCCTGGTGCATAGTGTTTTGCATGTATCATTACATTTAGTTTTCACAAAAACCCTGAAGAAGTAAAGTTTTGTTACTGTCTCTATATTATCAGTGAGGAAACTGAGACTGAGAGGAGAGAAGTTGCCTAAAGTCACACTCCTCATAAATAGGTAAAACTTGCAATAGCGCGATCTGGCTCTAGAGTCTGTGCTCTCTACTATCATCCTATGAAGCTTCTTCAGATATTTTCTTGTATCCCCCTAATCCGATGTGAACTCCTTGAGCACACAGAGTGTCTTGCTCACTGCTGAAACCTTAGTACCTTAGACAATGCCTAGTGCATAGTAGGGTTCAGGAAATGAGGGATTAAAAGTTCACCCTGCTGGGCACAGTGGCTCATGCCTGTAATCCCAGTACTTTGGGAGGCCGAGGTGGGCGGATCACCTGAGGTCAGCAGTTTGAGGCCAGCCTGACCAAGATGGTGAAACCCCGTCTCTACTAAAACTACAAATTAGCTGGATGTGGTGGTGGTGTGCACCTGTAATCTCAGCTACTCGGGAAGCTGAGGCAAGAGAATCACTTGAACGCAGAAGGCGGAGGTTGCAGTGAGCCAAGATTGTGCCATTGCACTCCAGCCTAGGCAACAAGAGCAAAACTCCATCTCAAAAACAACCACAAAAAAAAGTTCAACCTTGTGAAGCTCCAGTAAGTATTTCCTTTTCTCCTTAAGAGCCATCAGTATGTCTGTCATGTCTGTCATATTCTTGGAATTGAGGCAAGTCTCTGTCCTTTAAGGGCAAATTTAATTTGAAAGAATTGTAAGTGATTCCATCAATGTGGCTTCCAACATGGGTGATCAAACTAATATTGTTTTTAGAAAAAAAAAATAACAAGTACTGACTACAAACACCAGCTTTCTTCCATAGGCTTATAAACAAACTCTGAAGTTAACATCCAAAGTGAAGCCTGAGCCTCATTTAGCAATGGCAAAATAACTGGGAAAATGAACTGCCTGGAGGGAGACAACTCTGAAGAATAAAGTGTATTTAGATGTATAATTTCCCATACGTTTGTTTAAAGACATCAACTACCCATTACTTTATCCTCACTCTGCCCTTCCCTCCCTTCTCTGGGGCTCATGGACCTCTCGTTGCTGCCTCTACCAACCAAAAAAGCAGAAGGATTCCCCTTCTTAGATCAGAAAAAGGATACCAGGCAGTACAGGGAGAAACACAGATAATCTAAGAGTGTGGGAAGACTCCATGGCCTCGCACCACTACACACACAGCACTCCAGGAAGGTTCCACCTTCTGAGACCCAAAGTGGAGTAGGCTGGGCATGGTGGCTCACACCTGTAATCCCAGCTCTTTGGGAGGCCAAGGTGGATGGATCACCTGAGGTCAGCAGTTGGAGAACAGCTTGGCCAACATGGTGAAATCCCATCTCTACTAAAAATACCAAAACACTTAGCCAAGCATGGTGGGGGGCACCTGTAATCCCAGCTACTCAGGAGGCTGAAGCAGGAGAATCACTTGAACCCAGGAGGTAGAAGTTGCAGTGAGCCAAGATTGTACCACTGCACCCCAGCCTGAGCAACAAGAGTGAAACTCTGTCCCAAGAAAAAACACAGACACAAAAAAAAAAAAAAAAAAAGTGGGAGTAGGACAGAGCAGAGGAAGAAGGAGGCTGTGTGTGCCTTCCCGGCAACTCACAGGTCCAGGGAGCCAAGTTGAAAACGGATTTTTATAATAACTCCATCCAGCTGTTTGTTTTTACCACCCAAGCTCTCATCATCTTTTTTGTTAGAGCCCTCTACACCCTTCCCCAGCTTTGCTGCTCTCCCTTTCTGCAGCTTTGAGCTGAACTCAGTAACGGAGCACTGTGTAGTGGTTATGGACACAGGTTCCAGAGATAAAACCAAACCAAAGTTCAAATCCTTGTTCTGCCACAAATTGGTTGGGATGCTTTCGGAAGGATGCTTAACCCCCAAGCCTAAATATCCTCAGCTGGGGAATTAGGATATTAAGAATGCCTGCATTGTAGGGTTGTTGCTATCTATGCAAAGTGCTTTGCAGTCAGTACATATTAAAGCGTTTTTTCTTTGTGCTATTGCCTTATTTCCTTAGTAATACCACTTTCCTACTGACTTTCGTCACCACTTCAGCAGATTCTTGTTCTGCTTTTTCTTCAAGCTTTAAACCAGATCTTTCCCCCCGCTTTTGGCATAATCTCCATTCATCTTTTCCTGTCTGTTTTTTCACTCCCACGTATATTTTCTTCTCTTAGAATCACTTAGCAATCATTAACAACAACAACAACGACAAACCCTCAGATGTACTTCTTTTGTGCCCTGAGAATCTTACCCATTCTCTAGGGGGTGTGTGTGTGTGCGCGCGCGTGTGTGTGCTTGCGCACATGCACATGCATGTCTAGTCCAATAAATCAGCTTCCTCCAGCTGTGTGGTGGTGCATCTTCAGCTTTTGTTTTTAATCTCTCAGAAATTCAGTAATGGACTTAACTTAGACTACCTTGGTTTTCTGGCCCAGGAGCCCTTTAGAATATTGATCTTCTTTTTAAATTTTGTAATTTAAATGCAGAGTTCTTTGCCCTCATCAGAGGTTGGTAATGAATCGCCAGCTGGAGTCCGGTGCTGACGGTTGCAGACTTAACCACACTTCTCTGGAAACTTCATCACTAACAATGCATTTCCCGTTGAGATATTGAATGGCATGGGCCACGCTAAGCTGAGTTCAGGCCTTCAGAATAGGGCTGGGGGGCTGGGTGACCCAGAGAACCCAGCTGGACTCCAACTCCTCCGACTCCTCCTCCATGCCTGCCTCTCTCTTTCCTCCACTAATCCTTTCCTGCCCCACCTTTTCTGAATCAGGAGAGAGGGCCTGGATATCTTAGCACCATGGTTTCTCCCTTCATCAGGCACCATCTCATTCTGACACAAAGCAGATAACCCATTGCACCCAGCATAATGAATCATTGTGTACATCACCCCAAATGTGGAGCTAGTATAAGGCGTGGGTTTTTCTGTTTAAATTTAACAAAAATGTATTAGATACCTTCAATGTGCTATCACTGCAGAGAATACAAAATGACTATATGCACTCTTCAGACATCTAGAAATTACGGTTTCATAGGAAAGCAAGAGAAGTATAAATCTGTCTGTTGTAAGACAGAGTGTAAGTATCACAGTTAAATAATTAAAGTGGAAAAGTAAAATCATAAAATTACTGAATGTAGATCAATAAACAACTCCTGAATATTTAAGTCAAAACATTTTAACTACATAAAATTTAGTAGTTAACTACATCCAACTGTAAGACCTAAAAATACTTATATATCTGATACACCTTAGAAAAACCAGATGATAAAGGTGAGACATGGAAGGATAACTGAAAACATACATAAAGGGGTTTCACAAATTGAGAGAAACACTTCAACTGAAAAGCAGGCAATGGGCGTGAACAGAAAGTTTACAAAACAAAAATTCTAAAATGCTTCATAAACATTTTTAAATGTTCAATTCCCTAGAAACCAAATAAATAAAATAAAACAGTAATTTTTCCACCATTAAATTGGCAGAGATTAAAAATTAGAGGTAAGGCTGGATACGGTGCTCACGCCTGTAATCCCAGCACTTTGTGAGGCCGAGGCAGATGGATTACCTGAAGTCAGGAGTTGGAGACCAGCCGGGCCAACATGGTGAAACCCCATCTGAAGAGGGTTCAAGATTTCAGTCTGGATGTCTGAAACATTTGTAGCAATAAAAAGTTCTTTGGGGGCCAGGCGTGGTGTCAGGCAACTGCAATCTCCGCTGCTACTCGGGAGGCTGAAGCAGGAGAATTGCTTGAACCTGGAAGGCAGAGGTTGCAGTGAACTGAGATTGCACCATGACACTACAGCTTGGGCGAGAAAGCAAGGCTCTGTCTCAAAAAAAAAAATTAGATGTAAGATTCAGTGGCAACAAGGGTTGGGAGCCAGACTCCCACCTCCCACACACTGCTAGTGAGATTTCAGAGCAGCAATCACACCCCACAGGAGACATGGGGCAATGAGTACCCACAAACATTTAGCTTATTTATGTTCATTGTGAGCAAGTCATCAGTACATGCAAGAAATTTGCAGAAATAGGAAACTTCAAACCACAGAGGCTCAACACAAGCTCTGTAACTTTATATACACTCACATGTTGTTCATGTGTCGAACCCCACCCACCAAAACCCATACCCAGAGTTTCTTCCAAACTGGAGCTAGCTAGACCTTATGTTGCTCCACCAATACTTAATATGAATATGGCATTTCTAGTTATAACATCATTAACACAGACAGGAGCACAGGACTGTAGCCCGTGCAATTCAATCTCAAACGTATCCCTTAGTCTATTCGGCCAAACTTTACCTGAGTTTTTTTTGTTTTGTTTTTTTTGGTTTTTTTTTTTTTTTTTTTTTTTGAGATAGAGTCTCTCTCTATCACCCAGGCTGGAGTACAGTGGAGCTATCTTGGTTCACCGCAACCTGTAACCTCTGCCTCCCTCGATCAAGAGATACTCCTGCCTCAGCTTCCCTAGTAGGTGCGATTACAAGTGCGCACCATCACACCTGCTAATTTTTGTATTTTTAGTAGACACAGGGTTTCACCATGTTGGCCAGGCTGGTCTCGAACTCCTGACCTCAGGTGATCCACCCACCTTGGCTTCCCAAAGTGTTGGGATTACAGGCATGAACCACCGCACCTGGCCCCCAAAGAACTTTTTATTGCTACAAATGTTTTACGCATCCAGACTGAAATCTTGAACCCTCTCCAGATGGGGTTTCACCATGTTGGCCAGGCCGGTCTCGAACTCCTGACCTCAGGTGATCCTCCCACCTCGGCCTCCCAAAGTGCTGGGATTACAGACGTGAGCCACCGCTCCCGGCCCGACTTCTATTCTCACACTCTTTTGGTCCCCAAATCACTAGTACCTGCTGTCTCTTCTTCCATATCCATTTCTCTAAAGCAGCTTGATCACTATGTTACATAGCCCTGCATTCACTGACTTAACACATTCTAATTCAACTAACATATCCAGTATATTCAAATCCTCCAATATAGCAGATCCAACTTTTGGTCAGTTCTACCTAGGAAAAGTACATATTGGTGCCTTCATTCTGTGTGGCAATCTCTAAAGAGTGTCTTACTGTTTGGCTCGACAGTTTTACTTCTAGAACTTATCCTGAGGATATAATTAGAGATATAAACTTAAAAAATATATACAGCATTGTTTATAATTGGAAAATGTTGGAAGCAACATACATATCCAACAGCAGGCTATTACAGACAGGCAATTTATTCTATCCTTATTACCAACACAATGTTGGTATTCTACACAATACCATTCCACCATCAAAAGTCTGGTTTAGCTGAATTTTTAATGGCTTAGGAAAACAATCACAGTATATTGCTAAATGAAAAAAAAAAAGTTTTCAAAACACTATGTTCAGTTTATAAGATGAACTCAATTTTTAAAATACACATAACAGAAATATATTGACTTTTCAGGTATGATCAATGCATATACAAACATATATATTTATAAAAATGCAGACAGACACTAGAAAAAAGTCTACAAGGACCTATGATTTACGTCAGTAGTGTTTATTGCTAAATAGTGGAAATGTGGATTTTCTTCTGTATTGTACGCATTTTGTACAATGCAGAGCCATTGTTTCTAAGATGAGAAAAGAAGAGGAAATCCGGGTTATTTTTATAAAGGGTGTAGCACCTTGTGTAAAGTATATGCATACTGCTGAGAGGGGTTAGACAAACGATTGGAAGTGGATCCTGGAGGAGAGGCTGTTGGAGGGTGGGCTTTGAGGACGGGCTGGAGGGCAGGAAGAGTGGTTTCCTCTGAAGGGGATGAGGCCTGGAATAGTCTTCCATTGCAAGGAAGGCAGCAAGGAGAGAGAAATATGGGCACTGAGAGTGGTGAGCAGTAAGGCTACGAAAGGAGGAATCCAGAAGCCAGGGATGCATGTGTCTTACCTGTTGATAATAAGAACCCACAAACCTTCATTACAAGGGCATCGACGCCCAGGAAGGATTGAAGGAGAGAGACAGATGAGCTCTCTCCGGGCTCCCTGTTCCTCTCCTACTGACTTTGGTTTGGCTTCTCTTCTTTCCGAAGAGGAACCAACTTCTGCTCCTGCTTTGTCCTCCAGCCTTTCCTGAATTTTTAAAATTGTATGTTTTCCACTGTTTCGCTTTTTCTGTCCCCTCTTCTTGCCCAAAAGAATTGAAGTGGGAGGTGTGGCAGGGTCAGGTATGGTGGGGGAGAAGGGCAGGGGCAACCCTGAGTCCGCTCCCAATCACATCACTCATCCCCCTGCAATCCTGCTCCCTTCCATGGCTCCGCCAAGCTGTCCCTGGTTCGCTAGAGGCTGTGGCTTAAGGCAAAGCAGTGGCAGCTTCAGTCGACTCAGGCAAGAAGGTAAGGCCAGGTTTGGGAACAATCTCATTAACGTTTCCCACAGCTCAGCCTGTGACGTGCCTCCAAGGAAGGCCCCTGCTCCCACTCAAGCCTTTATACATGCTTCTGACTGCAGAAAGTCTGATCAAAGCAACATGTGCCTGCTTCCTTCTCTTTAGCTGCCATATCAATCGCATCTTGGAGTCCCCGCGGGGAAATGCTCTGCTGGTTGGTGTAGGTGGGAGTGGCAAGCAGAGCCTGACAAGGCTGGCAGCTTTCATCAGCTCCATGGATGTCTTCCAGATCACACTGCGGAAAGGCTACCAGATCCAGGACTTTAAGGTAAAAGGTCAGGCGGCTGCAGGGAGGAGGCTCAGCTTCCCTCCAACCAGCCACAGCTCCGTCATCCTTCACTCGTTCTCCAGTTCCCCTGTCCGGAGCCTCCCGTTCAATGTCTGTCCATTTCTATCTTAGATTCTGGGCTGGTGACGTGAATGACTTTTCTCATTAGACTCAGCTTGACAACAGTGGCCTTTCCAAAGTCCACCTTTGGGAGACCTCAGGTGTCCTAGTTACATCTGTGGGGCCTCCACTCTTGCTCAAATCAGAAGCGCATCTATACCAAATTCAACACACAGCTCACCTACAGTGGGAGCAGATAGATGGAATTCTGAAGGTCTGCTTGAGTTTCCTAAGAAATTCAGAGTTTTAAAAGACGGGTCAGTAACCACTGGCCTCTGGGACCTTCAGTGACATATCCTGGTTTCAGACAGCCAGCACTTGGAGGCACGATGAGTGCTCTGGAAAGTAAAGAAAGACACTATATACAACCTTCAAAGGTCATTGTGTCCAGTCCCCTTCCTTTTATCCATGGCCACAACAGTCTTGGTAGGAAGTCACGGTGTAACTTCTATCAGGAGGCTGCTCTTGCTGTTCCTGGAAGAACTCCAGCCAGCACTGAGCCAGTCCCACCCACTTTTCCTCATAATCTCTCAGCCAGTGACAGAAGAGGGAGGTGCTCACTTCTGCCCTAAAACCACAGCTCAGCCTCTGGACGACTGGCAGAATCTAAGGTCATACATCATGTTCCCATTAGGTCTTTTTTACTGTTTCCAAAAAAAGACATGACAGTGTGATAGGAATTACGCATTTACAGAATGAGCTGAGACTGTAGGTCTCAACTTTTGCTCTATATGGGAATCGCTGGAAATCTAGAAAGAATACTGATGCCTGTGTCCCACCCCCCAATATTCTGGTTTAACTAGTCTGGGGAATGGCCTGGGCATCATGATTTTTCAAAGCATCCCCAAGATGATTCCAGTTAGGACTGAGAAACACTGTCTTAGATCACTTAGAGCATGTAGTGAGAACCATTAATCTAAAACGAAAATCAGTATCTTTAAAGGGGAGTATATTTAAAGGGGAGTCAGTATCTTTAAAGGTAGCTCTGTGGTAAAGAAATGTGTGAAATTGTTAGAAGTAGCTGTGAGTAGTGTGAGAGAGAGAAAGGCAACATCAGGAACTGATGGCTGAGCCTGCGGAGGGTGATACAGCAAAGGAACTGAGATTGATCAAGCTGGATAAGTTCAGAACTTGACATCCTAGCCCAAAATGTCATCCATCTGCAGTTTTCAATGGATATAATTTCCTACAGGTGATTGCATTTGTGTGTATGTGTATGCTTGTGTGCATGAGTTGCCCCAGTGTATTTTTTTCAACAAAAGTGTCTTGCTGGAGCTAGTCATAAGAACACAAGAGGCCGGGCACGGTGGCTCATACCCATACTCCCAGCACTTTGGGAGGCTGAGGGGAGTGGATCACAAGGTCAAGAGATCGAGACCATCCTGGCTAACATAGTGAAACCCCATCTCTACAACCAAAATATGAAAAGTTAGCCGGGCATGGTGGCATGCACCTGTAGACCCAGCTACTTGGAGGCTGAGGAAGGAGAATACCCTGAACCTGGGAGGCAGAGGTTGCAATGAGCCACGATCACGCCACTTCACTCCAGCCTGGGTGACAGAGCGAGAATCCATCTCAAAAAAAAAAGAACACAAGATCCTGCTAACATAAGATATATTCATCCCCCATGCTGGTAGCCCCAAGCACGTCACTCTCAGTCAAGACCAAGAGCAATGGCTTGCCTTCAGGAGCAGGTCATTCACTTGTATGAGGACATAAGTAAGAGAGAGAAATAGAGGATCACCTGTGGGCTTTGGAAAGCTGTAACCTCTTTGCACAGAGCAGGAGCTCCAGAAGCTTTACCCTAAAGCCTAATTTCTAAATCAACCTAAGAGAGGTACGGGAGCTAACACAGTTGTATGAATTAGAGGCCATCAATATGTAGTTTCTCTTGCCCACCTTTATTGGCACCAAAGCCTGGGAATGAGGCATAGTTTCCTGCCCATCAGTGCAAGATAGCACTCCCCCAGCTTCCCGTTGTCACCTTGCTTTAATTCCCATTCAAGCAGAGAAGAAAATGGTTCTATTTCTAAAGAATGGGTTGAAGTTCTCTTTCAAGGAGGCCTTCTTTTCGGAGATTTCTGATATTGACTGTTTCTACAGATGGACCTGGCTAGCCTGTGTCTGAAAGCCGGAGTGAAGAATCTCAGCACAGTGTTCCTCATGACTGATGCCCAAGTGGCTGATGAGAGGTTCCTTGTGCTCATCAATGATCTTTTGGCATCTGGTAAGAGATTCCTTGCACTCAGTGTCACTGATAAATTCCCCCTGGAATCAGAGTTATGCAAAGGTGAAGATTTGGTCCAGGGTCAGAAGAGCAAGGTCACAGGAATGAGGAAGAAAACTGATACAGCCAAGGACTGGTTCATCGAGTCCCTTCTCAGCATTGATGCTGGGCCTGCTGTCCTGGCTCTTTCATTCTTATTTCATTGCAAAACAGACAGTAATCATGGGGCTCTCAGTGGGACTAGATCCGATTATGGCAAGAAGAAAGGGTGAAGAGCTTGGTGATGTGCTGGGTGCAGAGAGTAGGTGCTGTTCCCTCTCGGTCTCCAAATCAAGGAGAAACTAGAATGTGTGTAGTACTTGAGGAAGCTCAGGCATTGGCAGGAAGATACACAAGAAGAGAGCATGCATGCATAAAACTTACATGGTAGGGCAAGATGAGGTTACCAATGTAATTAACTAGTGATTTACAATCTCATTCGAGCAAAGTGGAAGCTCCACATAGTTTTCCTTGGTCCCCAAAAAACTTGACAGGGGGTGTGAAGTGCTCTGTGACACTGTCTGTGCAAGACAGGACTTCAGTGGAAAGCTCAATGCTTGCTCTTTTGTTGTCCTTCTTTAATTAGGAATTCAGTACTTATGCCAACAATCCCCTACAAAGAAAACTCAGGCCTGTAATCCCAGCACTTTGAGAGGCCAAGGTGGGCAGATCACCTGGTCAAGAGATTGAGACCATCCTGGCCAACATGGCAAAACCCCGTCTCTACTAAAAATACAAATATTAGCTGTGCGTGGTGGTGGGCACCCATAGTCCCAGCTACTTGGGAGGCTGAGGCAGGAGAATTGCTTGAACCCGGAAGGCGAAGGTTGCAGTGAGCTGAGATTATGCCACTGCACTCCAGCCTGGGCAACAGAGTGAGATTCCATCTCAATTAAAAAAAAAGGAAAAGAAAAGATTTTAAAAATGAAGAGGCAGAGAGAAGAGATCAGTATGGTGGATACCATCCTCTGGCCTACTCCCTCTATGTAAATTGGGTCTGTCTCCCCTTCTCTCTTATCCAGGGCAGTGACAGGTCTACCATAATTACTTTACAAACTCTCATGCCCCCAAACAGAGATACAGAGGACACAGATAACTGGTAGTGGAACCTGGTGGTCACAACTCTGCTGTTGATCCAACGTTCATCTGGCTATTCCTCCTTTCAATCTCATCACTCCAACCTCAGCTGTCCATCATTCCAGAGTGGGTATGACCTGGTTTATCTGTCTTACCCATCATTGCTTTTCATATTTCATATATTTCATATCTTGTCTCTACCTAGAACGAAGTATTTCATATTTGGAGAAATCCCACTAATCTGGCAATAAGCATCTTCCCTCAAAGGTATATTGTTCCTCAACACTGTTACAGATATGCTCTGTCCTGCTCAGAGCCAATATCTCCAATGCTCTTCAGATCCACACGCAGGACTGAGACTGCAAAAGGCCTGTAATCCTAGCTACTTGGGAGGCTGATGCAGGAGAATTGCTTGAACCGGGAAGGTGGAGGTTGCAGTGAGTTGAGATTGGGCCATTGCACTCCAGTCTGGGTGACTGAGCAAGATTCTGTCTCAAAAAAAAACCAAAAAATTATATATACATCCAAGAATATGAGATAATGTAATGCATAAATTATGCATTTATATAAATATGTTTGTGTTTATATTAAAGAAAGAATATGCTTTCCTGGCTGTTAAAACATATGCAGCATCTACAAAAACCACCTCTTCATCTCAATTGAGAAAACAGTCAGTGTACAAATGTTCCTGAACAAAATTTCTGCCTTCAGACTTCCAGCATCTTAAAAGCCTGTCTCTCTCTCCACACTCCATTCCCTGGCTCTAATTAAATACTCTTTAGTTTACAAAGTCCAAGGACCATAGTCACAAGTACCTTTCTCCATAGTCTATCTAGTATATCTAGATATAGTAGTATATAGTCTACTATATATTGTAAGTAATGTATTTTAGGATAGTTCCTGACAACCTCCAGGAAGTTCCTGGCTTTGGAATCATTGTCTGCTTCATATTTTGTGGCATTGCACCCCATGCCATCTTGCTGTCATTTTCATGAAGAGTCACTGGTCCCTGGTCCAGAGCATGTACTAGCAGGCATTGTGAGCAACCTTTGGCTTCTTTCAGGTGAGATGGGTGTCCCAGGTTTCCTTACTGTGCTGGCTGCTAGCATTGCACTAATACCACCCTCATTTCCTTCCCTCCCTGCCCTGTTCAAGTTAACTTTATATCAGAGAGTTTGCCTACCAACTCTTGCACCTTTTCTCCTCCGATGCCACCATTTTTTCCTTTCTTAAATGCAATCTCTAACATCTCATCACCTTGTACAATAGCATTTAATCTACAACATAGCCTCATCTTTTATTATTCTACTAAATAATGAGAGAGGGATCCAACTTCCCTCCTACCCCGAAGCTACCCTGAAGCCTAATTTCTAAATCAGCCTGAGAGAATACAGCTTTAGAGATGTCAGGCGTGTTGCCAGCCTCACACCATTGTATTTCAACTGGCTATAATCCAGCCAGGTCACCTTTTCCTAAAATAATATCTGAGACACAAAGTTGTCACATTTTCACCAATTGAAATTTTATTTCTCAATTAAGTATTGATAATTTTTCATTTAGAAGACAGCTTTTTTTCAAGTGCAAATGAATATCTAAAGCCCTCTCAGTAAAAATGCAATCAGCCAGCTCCAAAATCATGGAGTTTTAGGCCCCATTTTAAGGCTTCTATATATTCTTTAAGAAAAAAAAAAGGTAAGATTTGTGTATACATATTCAAGTGGAGATACAGTTAAGATGAACACTTTTGTCTTCTAACCCACCCCCTTTTTTTCTTAACCTTTTCAACAGGGAGAATTAGAGTATATCTTGGTTCTAACATTCCCTATCAAATAAGTAATTTCTGGCCAGAAAGTTCTGCCAAAGCTGCAGAGGTGACTCAGAACCTCGTTATCTCCCAACTTTTTCAATTTTGTGGGGTTATGTAATGACTCCACCCTTGGATAACACAGTAGGGACTAGGAAACCATAACTTAGACTACCTTGCAATTAACTGATCCCTCTGTAGCTATGTACAAGTCCTACAAGGTTGGATATAAAGGTATAGTGAATGCAATTCTCTCCCAAAAACATCTCCCTCAGAAAACCAATGATCTCATACCCTGGGCTGAGTTTCCTCTCACACTTCTTTATCTCACCATTTCATTTCTTGTTTTCCTGGCACCATTTCTAAAATCAAACCATGATAGTAATTTGGCTTATGAATCCCACTTCTGACACCAACTATAGCATTTCAGAACCCATCTTTATGCCAGTTGTATCTCAGATGAGTTATAGATGGACATGAAGACATCTTTCACACAAAGCAAAAGTATTAAATTAGGTTCCTGGTTTAATTAGCAAAAGATATATAACTGTATAAGAAGTAGAGTGGCTTCCCAGGGTAAGAGCAGATGAAACACATATTTGAGTCACTTCCCTTGGCTGCTGGGGTCCTTGATAGGGGTCATGCAACTGCTGGTGACACTGTGCATGAAATGTGAGTCCTTGCTGGATCTGAAAGGTTCATTACTTGCTATGTTCTTATTGACCTGTTATAATAATTCCTGAGGAATGTGCACTGATCATCAAACCCAGGCCTTTAAGGAATTCTTACAAAACTTGTTCTCTTCAACCTTGACTCAAACTCAGCATCAGCAAGACCCCACTCTAAATTTAGAGGGAAAATAATCAGAATTATCCCATGGCTTTCCAGGAAAACACCTCTTCCTCCAGCTTTCCAGCCTTCCAGAAGGCCCATTTTACTCTGGTGCCCCTGCCAGTTAGCACTAGCCAGCTAAGAAAACCTAGTCAGCTCCAAGTGTGATGTTTCTTCCGCCGCTAGCTATGACAGATTTTATATTTTATTTTACTTTGGAATCCTATGTTATGTTAGGATTTTCCTTTTGCTTTCCAAAAGGCTGAATTGTTTTATTCAAAATTATAATTCATTTTCCTGTCCCAGGCTAGATGACTTTCTATGTATTCATATATTCAATAATCATTTACTAAGAGCGCATGCTCAGTCACTAGGTACTGTGCTCAAAGATGGATAACATGGGCCGGGCGCGGTGGCTCAAGCCTGTAATCCCAGCACTTTGGGAGGCCGAGACGGGCGGATCATGAGGTCAGGAGATCGAGACCATCCTGGCTAATACGGTGAAACCCCGTCTCTACTAAAAAATACAAAAAACTAGCCGGGCGACGAGGCGGGCGCCTGTAGTCCCAGCTACTGGGGAGGCTGAGACAGGAGAATGGCGTAAACCCGGGAGGCGGAGCTTGCAGTCAGCTGAGAGTCGGCCACTGCACTCCAGCCTGGGCGGCAGAGCAAGACTCCGTCTCAAAAA
>NW_016816716.1:318088-319821 GCF_001698545.2 Rhinopithecus bieti
AAAAAAAAAAAAAAAAAAAAAAAAAAAAAAAAAAAGATGGATAACATGTAGCCTCTGTGCAGTCTCGTAGAAGAGTTTATAACCAATGGGGTCCCTCTCTTCTAAAGTCATATTCTTCTTTATCTCTAAACCAAACTGTTCTTTTTATATATCTGTGGGCCAAATCTCCTCTTAGGATCTAGAACATAAAAAGATTCACCTCATGTTCCAGGTGCTTTAAGATTAGAGCCAGGGTTGATATGTTATGTTCAACACACATCCTATGAGAATGCAGAGCCCAGAAATGTTTATAACAGCCTTGGCATTGGATTGTTCTCCTCTGGTGGCATCTGGAACTGGACTTCCTGAGGAGCCATCTATGCTGTTAAATAAATTGAATGGTGGCCCAGTTTCCCTAGAAAGAAAAAAAAACAACAATAAAGTTAGGGCAAAAGAGCAACCATCAAGCATGCACTGATCCTCTAAGACATACTTAGTGGACTCATTAGATCTGCTCACCGCATGTGCCCTCAAACTACAGACAGTGGAACTTTAAACCAGGACCGGTTTGGTTCTCCAGCTGCAAAACAGAAACTCCCAAAGAGCAATGCAAAAAGAAGCGTGAACAATCAGACTTTTCTTTTCGTTTTGTGGTAATGAACTGTTTTTTTTTTTTCTTCTTGTGGAACCGAAGTCCTATACAAGTTACTCAAGAGACTTTGGTTCTGTGGATTCCCTACATTGCTAACCTCTTCCTTACCACCTATATCCAAGAGATAATCCATTGCCACCAATTTTCCCCTTATCTATTTCTGAATCCGTATCTTCTCTATCCTCACTACCACTGGTTTTGCCTTCTTTTGCCTTGACAAATGCCAACAATCCTTAACTTGTCTCTCTACTTCCCATGCTATCCCCACTCCAATCCATTCTCCTCACTGCTTTCAAAAGGGTCTATCTCAACTATAATTCCTGGCCAGGAGCAGTGGTTTACACCTGTAATCCCAGCACTTTGGGAGGCCAAGACGGGTGGGTCACTTGAGCCCCAGAGTTCAAGGCCAGCCTGGGCAACAACACGGCAAAACCCGATCTCTATGAAAAGTACAAAGAGGATCGGGGCTTGATGGAGAGCACCTCAGGTCCCAGCTCCTCGGGAGGCTAAGGTGGGAAGATCGCTTGTGCCCAGGAGGTCGAGGCTGCAATGAGTTGTGACTGTGCCATTGAACTCTAGCCCGGGTGACAGAGCAAGACCATGTCTCAAAACAAAGGAAAAAAAAAAAGCAAGAAAAAAAACCACTATAATTTTTTTTCATTAGTTCCCAACTGGTTGCAGAATGAATTCCCAGCTTCTTTGTCTGGTTTCCTTCCTTCCTTGCTAGTCTCACTTCCCACATTGTGATCTAGTGATTCCTAATTCCTTAAGGTAACATGTTGCGCTACTTCCTGACATCATTAATTACTTAGGCTGTTCCTTTTGAACCTCAAGTCCTTCTTTGTCTGGATTAACTTCCACCCACAGTAGAATACTTACCTTGGGTGTTCCCTCTCTAGAAAATCTAGAGACAGATCCACTGTCGGTCTTAGGAACGAGTTTCCCCATGTTCCTACAGCACTCAATAGCTGCACGTACCACCACTGTATTGAAATGAGATTGTAAATTTATGAAAGGTAGAGACCATTGTGTTTGTTGTTGATTAATTTACATTATTAAACAATCCAGAAATACAAAAAAAAAAAAAAAAAAAAAAAAAAAA
>NW_016816716.1:320067-383730 GCF_001698545.2 Rhinopithecus bieti
TTTTTTTGAGACGGAGTCTTGCTCTGCCACCCAGGCTGGAGTGCAGTGGCCGGATCTCAGCTCACTGCAAGCTCCGCCTCCCGGGTTTACGCCATTCTCCTGCCTCAGCCTCCCAAGTAGCTGGGACTACAGGCGCCCGCCTCGTCGCCCGGCTAGTTTTTGTATTTTTAAGTAGAGACAGGGTTTCACCGTATTAGCCAGGATGGTCTCGATCTCCTGACCTCGTGATCCGCCCGTCTCGGCCTCCCAAAGTGCTGGGATTACAGGCTTGAGCCACCGCGCCCGGCCAGGAGGTACTTCTTTAAGTAAAGTAGGTAATAGCATGAGAATGATGTGCCATCTCATATGTTAAATATTACTATTGGACAGTTGCTTTGGAAAGTTTTCCAGCAGTGAAGAGAGAGGGACAGGGTACTGAAATAGCCTCCACCCTCCCTTGCTTTTTCTTCTTTAAGAATAGGGAAATGTTTTTTTAAACTACCGGGCCTAGATAGGGTCGAAGTCCTTACACCAGTGTGAGGTGGGGAATCTAACCCTTAGCTTCACCCTTTTTATCTCCAAGGTCCAACTAACTAATCCATGTTAAATGATCAGGATCTCTTTCCTGAAAAGCAGTTGGGGTCTTTAAGGAGTCCTGTACTAACATTACAGAAGATGGTGGTTAGTCTGGCTTCCAAAATATTAGAATATTTCAATACTATTTCTAATTCCAAGTACGCATGAAGCCTGAAACTACTTGGAGTTAGAAATAGTGTTTCCCAACTTTAGGTCTCAGGAGGAAACTTCTCAAATATTTAAATAGCCTCTGCCCCTGTTCACATCACAGAATCCGCTCTGGCAGTTCGGTTTCCTGCTTTCAGCATGACTACCTACATCACAGAACAAGTGATGAGAATATTGTCAAGAGGCACTATAGGAACAAATGTGAAAATGCAAATTTTTGTTCCCAATTCAGAGATGTTTATCCCCAGATATTCCATCTGATGGTCTTCTTCTTAAAGGTTCTAGGGATCCTGTGACAAATACCACCATCATATGGTATGGAAAATGTCTCTAAGTGGCCCAGGTGCTTTCAACATCTTGGAATTAAGAGTATTAATAAACCAGGGTCAGCAAATTTCTTCTATAAAGTGTCAGGAAGTAAACATTTTAGACTTTGCAGATCACACAGCCTCTGTCACAAGTACTCAGCTCTGTCTTTGTAGGGCAAAAATAGCCATAGATAATGTCAGGCCTCTGAGCCCAAGCTAAGCCATCATATCCCCTGTGACCTGCACGTATGCATCCAGATGGCCTGAAGAAACTGAAGATCCACCAAAGAAGTGAAAATAGTCTTAACTGATGACAATCCACCATTGTGATTTGTTTCTGCCCCACCCTTACAAAGATCAATGTACTTTGTAATCTCTCCCACCCTTAAGGTTTTTTATAATCTTCCCCACCCTTAAGAAGATTCTTTGTAATTCTCCCCACCCTTGAGAATGTAATTTGAGAGATCCACCCCCTGCCCCCAAAACGTTGCTCTTAATTCCACTGCCTATCCCAAAACCTATAAGAACTAATGATAATCCCATCACCCTTTGCTGACTCTCTTTTCGGACTCAGCCCGCCTGCACCCAGGTGAAATAAACAGCCTTGTTGCTCACACAAAGCCTGTTTGGTGGGCTTTTCACATGGACACGCATGAGACAGATAATACCTAATGATCCTGGCTATGGTCAATTAAAGCTTATTTATGAACAGTAAAAATTGAACTTCACATAATTTCCACATTTCATTAAATATTATTTAAACTTTCAACACATGCTAAATATCATTTTATTTTTTTTACCTGTTTTCTTTCACTCCTATTTTTATCAGAAGAGACTGAAATGAGTCATTCTATTAGTAAGATCTTGACTTTGACAAATTATAGTATGGTATTTTATATGCATGCCATTAACTATCTCAAAGAATAGAAATTAAATAAGTTGGTACAATTAAGGGAAAACAGTAAATGATCACTTTCATGATAATTCATTTTTTTATTTTAACTTTTTAAATGATTAAAGCTAATTAGTATGAAACTCTTAGTAGACTCTCAATTGGTTTAGTGCTATCAAACCATGAAGGCCATAATTTGTTGAAAAGTTGCCTTGAGTTTCCTCCAGATACAGTCGTTCAAGAAAGTACAGCAGCTTCAATGACTGATACAATCACAATTACTCACACTCTTGATTATTACTGATCATTTGCCAGACCACTCACTTTGAGCACCTCACCAAAGTCCATAAGAAAGTGGGATGGGCAGGGAACTGTGGCTCACACCTATAATCCCAGCACTTTGGGAGGCCGAGGCAGGCAGATCACAAGGTCAGGAGATCAAGACCATCTTGGCCAATGTGGTGAAACCCCATCTCCATCTCTACTAAAAATACAAAAATTAGCTGGGCATGGTGGCGTGCGCCTGTAGTAGCTGGGACTCCAGCTACTTGGGAGGCTGAGGCAGGAGAATTGCTTGAACCTGGGAGGCGGAGGTTGCAGTGAGCCAAGATCACTCCAGCCTGGTGACAGAGCAAGATTCTGTCTTAAAATAAATAAATAAAAAGAAAAAACAAGGTGGGATGTAAGATGGTCCCAATGACTTCTTTCATTGCTAACACTCCAGTGATGCTAACATTTCTGTCAGTTACAGAAGAAGGAAAAAGCATGTATGAACAGCTTTAAAAAAAAATGTTTACAAAAGCATCATGTTGGTGAAAAATAGACTGCATTAAAGAAGAGCTTGTATATGATTCCAGTCCCAGATAACTTCAACAGCTACCTAAAGACTTGTTCTAGAAATGGGAACATTTTGCTTTTCTGATACCCATTGCTTTTCTGGAGTGAACCACATTCACCTTGACATCATATCCAGTGTTTGGAACTTTTTAGCTATAGTATTTCCTTCATTCTTACCTCCCCCAATCTCATCCTTTTCATTGAGAAAACTGATGTCATTTAGTTTGGACCTCACAGCTACTTTATACCTCACAGTCTGTCTCCATTATTATTATTATTATTATTATTATTATTATTATTATTTTGCAGTTTTCTCTTTTCCTCCAGTATTACGATTCCTCCTTTCCGAGGCCAACTTTTTGTCTGAGCTAGGAGCCCACCCCTAGCTCCTAATTCAGAATTTTTCTCTATTCCATCTTTTCTTTCAATTTCTGACTCTCCCTCTTCTCCGCTTTCAAACATAGCCCATTATCTCCATCCTGAACGTTTTTAAATTAATTTTCTTTGACTTGAAGTGACAGCCAAACAACAATCCTAGAACATTCCCCAGACAAAATTCTCAAAAGAATAAAATGTACGGTTTTCACATTTTCCTGTTGTGTTTTTTTATATTTCCTATTTCCTTACAAAATAATTTGGACATTCTAAAAACAACAAAACAAACACTTGTGTAATTATGAATAATGATGCAAAATAGAAAATTTTATTGTGCATCTGCAAGGGTTTCTTTCCAAAAGGTGTCCAATACCTAGATTACTAGTTTATCTGATGTGTACATTTCAACTTTACCAAAAAGTGCCAAATTGCTCTCCATAGTAGTCATAAACTTATCTCTGGCCAGTAGTGCATGAACACCTGTTTCTGTCTAACCTCACCAATATTTGGCTTAGCTGACATATTAATTTTTGCCACTAAGCATGAAATTAAATCCTATTATTTTCTTTTCCCTTTTCACTGGTGACACTGAGCATCATTTCAAGTGTTTATTGGCTCTTACTGCTTCTCTTCTTCTTTTTGTTTTTGTTTTTTTTTTTGATACGGAGTTTCTTGTTGCCCAGGCTGGAGTGCAATGGCGCGATCTTGGCTCACTGCAACTTCCGCCTCCCAGGTTCAAGTGATTCTCCTGCTTCAGCCTCCTGAGTAGCTGGGATTACAGGCATGCACCACCTTGCTTGGCTAATTTTTTGTATTTTTAGTAGAGACTGGATTTCTCCATATTGGTCAGGCTGGTCTTGAACTCCCGACCTCAGATGATCCAACCGCCTCGGCCTCCCAAAGTGCTGGGATTACAGGCATGAGCCACCGTGCCTGGCCTTACTGCTTTTCTTCTATGTGTTGCCTATTTATACAGTTTGCACTTTGGATCTTTTGCTTTTTGTCTTTTTCTTATGAATTTCAGACATTCGTTACATATTTTTGATATTTAGATTTTTTTGTTCATTATATGAACTGTAAATCTATTTTGGAAGTCTATATCTGACTTTTGTTGTGCCAATTAAGTTTTAATATTGTAATCATCTTTTTTCTGTGCTTTTTGTGCTCTGTTTCACAAATGTTGTTTTATCCCAATGCCATGAAAATAATTGCCTGTGGTTTTTTAATTATCACTGTTTTACTTTTCATATGTATGTCTTTATTCACCTGGAAATTACTTTTATATAGTAATCTAATTATATTTTTATATCAATATTGAATTGTCTTAACATAACTTATTAATTAGTCCAGCCCTTGTCTGCCTCCTGATTTTTTTTTTTTTTTTTTTTTTTTGAGACAGAGTCTCTCTCTGTAGCCCAGCCTGGAATGCAGTGGCACAATCTTGGCTCACTGCAACCTCCGCCTCCTGGGTTCAAGCGATTCTCCTGCCTCAGCCTCCTGAGTAGCTGAGACTACAGGCGCCTACCACCACGACCAGCTAATTTTTGCATTTTTAGTAGAGACAGGGTTTCACTATATTGGCCAAGCTGGTCTGGAACTCCTGACCACGTGATCTGCCTGCCTTGGCCTCCCAAAGTCCCTGCCTCCTGAGTTTTCATATCGATTTCCTGTTTATATCTGGATCCATTTCTAGGTGTTTTACTCATTGTTCTATTTATTCACCCCAGTGTCAATTTCACATTGTTTTAACTAAGATAGCTTCATAAGGAGACTTGATTTCCGGTGGAACAAATCACTCTTTCTGGTTCTTTCTCAACAATGCCATTTTTCATCCTTTGCTTTTCCATATCAATTTTAGGAAATATTTGTCAGAATTAAGAAAGAAACCCATTTGATTTCTTATTGAAATTGCATTTTTAGGAAAGTGGTGATACCTCATCATCCCGCCATGAACTCAGTATTTCTCTCCATTTATTTCTGGTTTCATTTATTCCCTTCAATAGTATGCTGTAGCTTTCACATGAAGATCTAGCTCGTCCCTTTGTATATTTATTACTTACCTGCTTTGTGAGGGGTGTTTTTGGTGTTTTAATTGATAACTTTTCAATTAACAATTTGTTTTTGCTGGGTACAAAATGTGATTTAATTTCCAGTATTAATTTTCTATCCAACAAGCTTGTTGTTAAATGCTCTTATGAGTTCTGGTTGTTTACATGAATATTCTCCTAGATTTTCTAAGTAGAAAATTAGATTTTGAACAGTAACAGTTTTATTACATCCTTAACTATCCTTATGCATTTATTTTATTTTTTCTTCACTTTTTGCACAGTTTGGAGCCTCCTATATAATGATGACTAGAAAATACCATAGCAGTCATATTTGTCATATTCTTGATTTGAAAGAGAATATTTTATTTTACTATTAGGTATGTTTGCTGTGGGTTTGGGGGTGATATCTATTATTAAAGAGAAAACTCATTTATTCCTAGTTTGCTAGCAGTTTTTAGAAACCTTATGCATCCATTTCAATGTCATATTGTTTTACTTTGTTAATCAATTAATGTAGTAAATTATTTTCATAGTTTTTTTCTAGTATTTCTCCTTGAATTTCCAGGACAGGGTTTACACTTGGTCATCATATACTAATTTATACATATTTAGTTGGGATTTTAAAAATTGTTATTCATCAGGGAGATTAAGCATATAATTTTACTTTCACATACTGCATCATTAATACAGTGTTTTCATTTAACTTTCAGATATTTTGCCAATCTTGTAAATAATAATAATAATAATAATAATAAGGTGTAGTTTTAATATACATTTTCATTACGAGTGAGATTGACTGTCCTTGTTCATTAACCTAATTTGTACAAACAAAAAGTAACTAAGTGTAGTTTTGATGTATATTTCTGTTACTATGAGTGAGGTGAAGCATCTATTAATGTTCAACCAAAATTTTTATTTCCTTCACCGTGAACTTTCTTTTCATATCCTTCACCTCATCTATCTATTGAATTATTGATTTTTTTCTTTATTTGTAGGGAATTTCTTTACATATTAAGATTAACCATTTTACTATAACATATTTTCTTAGTTTATTCTTTGCGTTTTGCTCTTATTGCTATACTTTGCCGGTGATATTTTCGTCATGAAATATTTTTATTTTTCTGCAGTCGGATTGGTCAATTTTATGCATTCATGAAATTTATTTTTCTTTTAACATAGGTTGATTCAGATACAGTTAGAAAATCCTTCCCCACTCAGAGATTATTTCCCCCATTTTTTCTTTTATTTTCCTGCCTTTTTTTAGTTAAATAATTGATCCAGTTGGCATTTACTCTAGTGTGCTGTATAAGATCAAGATCTGGCCAGGCGCGGTGGCTCATGCCTGTAATCCCAGCACTTTGGGAGGCCGAGGCGGGTGGATCACCTGAGGTCGGGAGTTCGAGACCAGCCTGGCCAACATGGTGAAATCCTGTCTCTACAAAAATACAAAAAAATTAGCCGGGCGTGGTGGTGCGTGCCTGTAATCCCAGCTACTCAGGAGGCTGAGGCAGGAGAATCACTTGAACCTGTAAGGCAGAGGTTGCAGTGAGACAAGATCGAACCACTGCACTCCAGCCTGGGCAACAAGAGCGAAACTCTATCTCAAAAAAAAAAAAAAAAAAAGAATAAAAATAAAGATCAAGATCTAACCATAATCTTTTCAGATCCCAGTTTTCCTAATGTAGTACCATATATTGAATAGTTCATCTTTTCCCCGTCGATTTAAGGCGTGCTGCCTATCGTGTACTAAATTCCATGAAGCCATTCTACTTTCTCCCCATTTGCTCTCATAAACAGTGATAGCTTGCTCTTGTTAAATATATGGACCTATCTGTATGTTTGTTATGGCCCTTTTACCGGGGTCTTATAGCTATTTTGATCCTATTAGCCATGTTTCCTGCTAAATATTAAACTCCTGGAGGGCACAATACAAAAAGGTCAAAACAGTAGTTAGGAAACAAATGCTTTGAGAAAAAGAAAAGAAGACAGTTGAAGGTTCTTGTGCTACCAACTGTCTACCCCAGGACAACAGGGTACCCTACCCTCTGTTCCAATCATTAACATACTCATTCTTCTGCCCTGGGTTTGGAGTAGACGTGGTGTCTGTCCAGCTTCACCAGCAAGAGAGTTGGTACATGGCCTAAAAACCACTGACCTGTGTCCTAAGGTAGGATAACTTCCCATGTCTGATTGCATCATTTAGTGAGATGCCAAGGCTGCCTATCTGTGCTCCTTTTTTTCCCAGGGGAGATACCAGATCTCTACTCTGATGATGAAGTCGAAAACATCATAAGCAATGTGAGGAATGAAGTCAAGAGCCAGGGTCTGGTTGACAACAGAGAGAACTGTTGGAAGTTCTTTATAGATCAGGTCCAGCGACAGCTGAAGGTAAAGAGCATTTATTGACAGGGGCAGGCAGAGACCCGAGATGATTCATGGGAGCTTCCATTGATATTTTGGGCACAACTGTTCTTATTGATTGTCTAGTGTGGGTGGTGAGTGTGCGGCACCCTTCTCAGCCTGAGCACAGTTGCCAGGACACCCTTCTCGTCTGCTTTAAGGGCAGCAGCATCCCTTGTGGATCATGCAGTCTCAGCATTTTTGATCTCTTGGTTGGTGAGGCTGGCTAGCATTTACAGATATTGTCTCTGTTGGATGTGCTTCCCAATCTTCCGGGAGCTAGAGAACCCAAGGCCATATCTGCCTCTCTGTGAGTATTTCTCTGATGCCTTCCTGGTTCTCCCCACCCTTCTGACTTCTCAGGTGACTCTCTGTTTCTCCCCTGTGGGGAACAAGCTAAGAGTCCGCAGCAGGAAGTTCCCAGCCATTGTGAACTGCACAGCCATCCACTGGTTCCACGAGTGGCCTCAGCAAGCGTTGGAGTCTGTCAGCCTCCGCTTCTTGCAGAACACAGAAGGCATTGAGGTGAGAGGGAAAAGGAGACACTCCTAAGGGTCCTTCCCAGATGAGGGTACAACCAACTCCATGTCCAGGATGTCAGGATTAAAGATCAAGCTAAGTTTCCACATGGTGGAGGAATGGGTGGGGTGAGGGGTGAGCAGTTGCCTCTAATCTTCAACATGAGATAATCTTTTCATTTCTTGCTCTTTGGTTTTAGCCCACAGTAAAGCAGTCGATTAGCAAGTTCATGGCCTTTGTCCACACAAGTGTCAACCAAACATCCCAGTCTTATCTGAGCAATGAGCAGCGCTACAACTACACAACTCCCAAGTCCTTTCTGGAGTTCATCAGACTCTACCAGAGCTTGTTGCACAGGCACAGAAAAGAGCTCAAGTGCAAGACCGAGCGGCTAGAGAACGGGCTGCTGAAGCTGCACAGCACCTCCGCCCAGGTGAGCAATGTCCCACTCCCTCCACCTGCAGGGGACTTGGAGCCGAAGCAGCCCTTTCCAGTGAACTGGAGGGATCACAATCAAGATCTGAAAAATATTTATAGTTTTCCAGGGACTCCCATGTCATCAGTATCTATTATGTTCTCACGTATTGCTTTCATCCCTTTTTTCTTTACATTGTAGGAGAGCTCTTCAAGTTTATTCTTATCCATAGTAACAGTATCCTTACCACCAGAAACAGTCCAAAAGTTCAGGCTGAGTTCCCCAGCAGAAGTGCATATCCCCACTCAGGTCTGATCCACCCCTCTCATTGCTGCTGGAATCCCCTGAAGCACCTCTTCCCTCTTCCTCTTTGCAATTTCTTCCTTTTCCTCTCCAGTTCACTTCCCTTCCATCCTCAAAACCAAAAGAAATGAATGGTGAAAGGAAATGGGAAATGGCTGCAGGGTTATACCATTTTTGTTTGTTTTGTCTTACTCCGTTATTTGTCAAAGAGCCATTGGAACCTCAGTTTTTCAAAAAATCCTGTCTCATTTCATGCATCTCTAAGTAGTTATCTATCTCTGAGTAGTTGGCCATTGAAAGAAGGCGCCTTTCAGCCGGGTGCGGTGGCTAACGCCAGTAATCCTAGCTTTGTGGGAGGCCAAGGCAGGTGGATCATGAGGTCAAAAGATTGAGACCATCCTGGCCAACATCATGAAACCCCATCTCTACTAAAAATACAAAAATTATCTGGGCATGGTGTTAGGCCCCTGTAGTTCCAGCTACTCAGGAGGCTGAGACAGGAGAATCACTTGAACCCAGGAGACAGAGACTGCAGTAAGCCAAGATCATGCCACTGCACTCCAGCCTGGGCGACAGAGTGAGACTCTGTCTCAAAAAAGAAAGAGAGAGAGAGAGAGAGAGGGAGAGAGAGAGAGAAAGAGAGAAAGAAAGAGAAAGAAAGAGAGAGAGAGAGAGAGAGAGAAAGAAAGAAAGAAAGAAAGAAAGAAAGAAAGAAAGAAAGAAAGAAAGAAAGAAAGAGAAAGAAAGAAAGAAAGAAAGAAAGAAGGAAGGTCCCTGTCATCCTGTCCTTGTTGTTTTTCTGTTTACTCCTCCAAATGGAACAGGTTTATTTCAGTCAATTTGCTCATCTTCCCTTGGGAGTTGGGGCCAACTCTTGCAGCTGCTTCGCCTCTGCTCACGCCCATCAAATACTGCCTCCTCGATGACCCCTTTCTATTTTCTCTTCTTCAGCAGCAGAGCCAGCCTCTCATTAAGGTGGTGAAATTTCATGAATTTGCACAATTAAACTGAAATCGTGATCCACCTAATTCTTGGACATCACATGTTCCTATAGTTATCTGAGCCTTTCGTTTTGCCTTTGGAATTGTTCTATTGAACTTTCTCCTTTTGGCTTGTCCTTTTGCCCCTCTTCAGTTTCTTGATTCAGAAGTATTAAATGTACCTAAAGGATTTAAGTTCATTTAGTGGGATGCAGTGAGCCCTCGCAATCTATACACATAGTCTTTCTTCTGCTCAGGAAATGGTCCTTCTGTGATATGGTTTCACTCATCAGATCTGGTCTCTCCTCTGGGAGCAATAGTCAGTTGGATGGGGTCCCCGTGCCCTGTATCTATTACGTTCTCATGTGTTGCTTTCATCCCGTTGGCTTTTTTTCTCTACACTGTAGGAGAGCTTTTCAAGTTCACCCTCACCAATACTAATTTAATAGTGTGTAATATTGCTTCTGAAGCAGAAGCAATGAAGACTTTGCAATGAAGACTTTAATTATGCCATTGAATTTTTAATTTCCTAACAACCCTTTCGCATTTTATCTTTTTCTTTTTTCAGTGCATCCTATTGCTTTTTTTATTTCGGCCTGTTTTTCTGCTACAGTTTCACAGAAACTATCCTATTGATAATGCCAGACAGGTTCCTCCATGTTTTTCCTAGGTCTGGTAATGGATCATTTTCAGTTTTGTCTTATTCTCCTTCCCCTTCACCTTCTCCTTCTCTCCTTCTTCTTCTTTTTTCGTGCTATTCCATTCTTTGCTCTGTAGTTTTATATAGACCCTTTTTTCTTCTTTATTTACCTTCAGGCAACGTGGGATCAGTTCAAACTCAATGTTTGCCAACAAATGCCATGTGCAAATTATCTGTGATGCCCCTGTCTTTCCCTTTGTATGATGATGAAAACCCCTTCTTAGGATTCCAGTTCAGGGCAGGGTAAGCTACACAGACCCCAGTCTAGGTCCTAGGAGTTTACTTTTGCTATAGAAAGGTAATATCTTTTCTCCTGATCACTTTCTGTTTGTTTCAATTTCTGAATCTGTAGCAAAGAGCATAGAATACAATCTCAGAATGCAGTACTACCAGATTTTTAAAAACATCTTCCACCTCCCCATTGTCCTTCCTCTCTTCACCACCTATCATGCCCTCACAACATTCTCCACCAGCCCTGTTCTCCCTCCTATCTGTTTATCCTCTGGGAATTGCTGGCCCATCTGTGTGAAGAATGGTTGCCAGGAAGTAAGAGATAGGAAGAGTACTTTGATCCTCTCATGAGGCAGAACCCAGTATTCTATTTTGTACGGAGCCTGGGTCTTTGAGCAGAGACTGTAGAATGCACAGTTTCTGTGTTACTGTTTTAGGTGATCTCTGTTTAACAAGGAGATGCCTGGCTATACCATTCAGTGACTCCAGCTCTAGCTGCACACAGTGGAGAATCCTCCCAAGTCCTGGTCTTGCCAGGAGCCAGTACAGGTTCTTGTCTTTGCCACACAAAAGAATTTGAAAGCAAGACCAAAGTGATAGTATATAAGCTTTATGCACACACTCAAGAGAGGAATGCCGGCATGCTAAGAAGAACAAACCACGCCCAACATGGAAGGCTCACATACTATATGGAAAAGCATAATGATGGCACAAAATATTCTATAATAAGGGAAGAGTTTTCTGGGAAATAGGCATGCAATTCCCTGAATCAGGACTTTTCTTGACTAAATATGGTTAATCTGGAACTATCACAGTGTCAGGTGCATGATGGGAGTGGGAGGTTTCCCCATGGAAATTTTATGGTAATAGGGACATAATGAAGCCAAGGGTTGACAGCTGGTCAGGTTTTTGGCCGTCTTGGATTTAACCAGTTTCAGCTGGTTTCTTCTTTGTTACATTCTTTTCTGTGCCTAGAGCAGGATGTGTGCAATCTGTCTTTATTGTTAAGCCTGTTGTAACAGTTCCTTTCTACTAGGGGGTGGGTCTTTGTGCTAACCTGTTTGGCCTCGTTTGCGTTGCTTTTGGTTGCCTGCAAGTAATCATGCTGATTCCCTGCTAACTGCCTGCCTCATTGGCATCAGATTCAGCATCTGAAACCATCAACAATGACCTTCTTATGTTATATTCTCTACTTCAATGAATGATACTTCTATCTATCCAGTTCCCTAGGCCGGAAGCTGGGGGCTAATTTTAGACTCTTCCCTTTCCTCAGTTTCCACATTTAAAAATTAATAAATTCTCTATGTTTTCTAAATATCTCTCAATTCTGTCCTCTTAAGTCTTCCTTTCTTTCTTTCTTTCTTTCTTTCTTTCTTTCTTTCTTTCTTTCTTTCTTTCGTTCGTTCGTTCGTTCGTCGTTTTTTTCTTTGACACAGTCTCGCTGTATCGCCCAGGCTGGAGTACAGCGGCATGATCTTGGCTCACTGCAACCTCCGCCTTCCGGGTTCAAGTGGTTCTCCTGCCTCAGCCTCCCCAGTAGCTGGGACTACAGGCACCTGCCACCATGCCCAGCTAATTTTTGTATTTTTAGTAGAGACGGGGGTTTCCCCATGTTGGCCAGGATGGTCTTGATCTCTTGACCTCAAGTGATCCCCCTGCCTCAGCTTCCCAAAGTGCTGGGATTACAGGTATGAGTCACCATGCCCAGCCAAGTCCCTACTTTCAACGTCTTCATTTACATACTTCTTACCTGGATGATTTCAACAAACTGAACTCTCAATCCAGCAGCACCCACTACCTCTTGCATCACCCACTATGTGAGGCCGTTCTTGCATTGCTATAAAATACCTGAGGGTGGGTCATTTGTAAAGAGAAGAAGTTTAATTGACTCACAGTTCTGCTGACTGTACAGGAAGCATTACACTGGCATCTACACGGCTTCTGTGAAAGCCTCAGGGAGCTTTTACTGATAGAGGAAGGCGAAGGGGGACTAAGCATCTTACATGGTGAGAATGAGAGTAAGACCAAGAGTTGGAGAAGAGGTGCCACCCACTTTTAAATGACCACATCTCACAAGAACTCACTCACTCTCACAAGGACAGTACCAAGGAGATGGTGCTAAACCATTCATGAGACCTATAAGACCTATACCCCTATGTTCCAGTCACCCCCCGCCAGGCCCCACCTCCAACATTTGACAATTTGACATGAAATTTCTCAGGGACGTATATTCAAACTATATTACCCACACAGGCCAAAGTTCTTGGGATCATCCTTGGTTCTCCTTCTTTTTTTTTTTTTTTTTTTTTGAGGCAGAGCTTCACTCTATCACCCAGGCTAGAGTGCAATGGCACGATCTCGGCTCACTGCAACCTTCACCTTCCAGGTTGAAGTGATTCTCCTGCCTCAGCCTCCCAAGTAGCTGGGATTACAGGCATGCACTACGACCCCTGGCTAATTTTTGTATTTTCAGTAGAGACGGGGTTTCATCATATTGGTCAGGCTGGTCTTGAACTCCTGACCTCAGGTGATCCACATCCTTGGTTCTTCTTACTCTCCTCTTACTCTCACACACATACCCAAACCATGAGAAGATCACTATTGACTCTGACTTCAAAATATGCCCAGAATCCCACCTTGTCTCACCCGTTTCAAAGCACTGCTGCTGAGTCACGGATATCTTTTACCTTCATAGCGACAAAACCCATCTAACTAGTTTATTTGCTTCTACTCTTGCCCCCGCTGTAGTCTATTCTCAGCTGAGCAGCCAGAGTGGTCAATTTAGAACATAAATCAGGGGCTGGGCATGGTGGCTCACACCTGTAATCCCAGCACTTTGGGAGTCCAAGGCGGGTGGATCACCTGAGGTCAGGAGTTCAACACCAGCCTGGCCAACACAGTGAAATCTTGTCTCTACAAAAATACAAAAATTAGCCAGGCACAGTGGCGTGTGCCCGTAATCCCAGCTACTTGGGAGGCTGAAGCAGGAGAATCACTCGAACCTGGGAGGCGGAGGTTGCAGTGAGCTGAGATTGCGCCATTGCACTCCAGCCTGGGCAACAAGAGTGAAACTCTGTCTCAAAAAAAAAAAAAAAAAAAGATAGTGCCCGAACATTGTGGGCACTCGTTAAATATTTGTTGAATGAATAAATTACTGAATGAATAACATTCTGTTTAGTTCCCCAGACTGTATGCTAGTGGCATCCTAGACCAGCACTACCCTTGCGTATTTCTGCATCCTTTTCTTCCTCAGTTCTACCACACTGTGCCCTAGAGTCCAACAGTACTCTTGCAGTGCCCCCAAAACTCTACAACTTGTTCACATCTCTGTATCTTTACATGTACCCCCACCTTGTCATCACTTCCAAGACCTGAACAATTTGTTCCCCACTGCTCCAGAAGCCCTTTCTAAACTCTGAGCAGTTATGCATTCCCTTCTCTCTGGTTCCATCCTTGAATTATGTCTCCTCTCCTGCATCTATCAAGCTCTGCTGTTATTAGTCCTTCAAGGGCAGAGACCAGGATTCATTTATCTTTTAGCATCAGGAGCTGACACATGGCAAACACCCTACAAATGGGTGAATAAATGGATAGGTGAATAGATGATGGGTGGAGAGGCAAATTAACACTGATCAGTCCCAACATCACCTGCGAGCTCAGAGTGGGGATGGGGGATAATTCTCGGCAATATTGTGCACATGGTATTGATTCCATAAACACTTAGCAATGGTTATAGTAATGATTCTTCTAGTAAAAATGGTATCTATGGTTCCTATCTCTGTAATAAACTCTTAATCTGCAGTTGTTCCTTTGGTATAAAAAGACCAAAGTGTACCATCAAAATAGTGGTATAAGGCTAAGGACTTGAGTTATTTTGTGTTGGTATCCTACTGCTTGATTATGAGAGGTTTTGATGCTGGTAATCTGGTGGGAGGAGGCAAAATGAATGTTATAGCCTTAGCTCAGATAAAAGGCAAATCTATTTAGCAATGATAATTGTGTTAGAAGTAGTAATGATAATTGTAATAGTGATGAAAATTAACAATTATATTGTAAAGTTCAGGAACTTATTTAATTACTTACTTACTTGCTTATTTATTTATTTATTCATGTATTTTTGAGACTGAGTCTCGCTCTGTCACCCAGGCTGGAGTGTAGTGGCCTGATCTCGGCTCACTGCAACCTCTGCCTCCCAGGTTCAAACGATTCTCATGCCTCAGCCTCTGAAGTAGCTGGGACTACAGGCATGTGCCACCACACCCAGCTAATTTTTGTATTTTTAGTAGGTCTCGCCATGTTGGCCAGGCTGGTCTCAAACTCTTGGCCTCAGGTGATCCTCCTGCCTGGGCCTTCCAAAGTGCTGGGATTACAGGCATGAGCCACCACACCTGGTCAAAGTTCATAAACTTTAGACTTATAATTTCATTCTTAGAGCTGATCATAAATGTAACTTTATTTTTCTGTAGCTGAATTCAACATGGCTCTGGATCCATCTTATTCATTTAAGAGTAGAAAGCTCTTAATATTAATCTTGCATTGCATTGTGACGTAGTCACATCAAGTTAAAAACTTAGTCTTTGGGGGGCAGTCAGTTCAGAGTTAAAACTCTCCCACAGGCCTGTTTCCCTCTGGAGGGTCTTTTCCTCCTTCTCTCTGTGGTGGGCTTGGGTTTCCAAAGGTGTGACGAAACATCCTGGCGGACCCCTCCAGTTCTCACTGGCTCTGGTGACAAATGCTGGTCCAACCAGATCTGGAGGTGGCATCTTCTGTTTTTGCATCAGTGTCAGCTGAAGTCTCACAGCTGGTGTCATTGCTTCCTTTCTCTTGACATTGCCAGGTCCCCCTTTCCTGACTTGGGTTTCACTTGTCCCTCATTGGCATTGCTCAGAGACCACAGTCCTCCCAGCACCTACATCTAACTCAGGTGTAGTCATGAGGAAGAGAGGGTTGTTGGATTGAAGAAATGTTTATAAAAGACCTGAAGGTCATTGCCAATTGCCTGCATATAGGACTTCATCCACACATCTGTCAATCTGGAAACTTACATTCAGTTTATCTTGGGGTTTTCAAAGAGTCTCAGGTCATCAAACTTACCTGAAGTTGCAAGTTTCATAATTCATGATGACGCATTAAGATTCTTTTGGTTGTAACTGAAAATTCTAACTCAAATTCATTTAGTGAGAAAAAACTAAAAATGAAGGGAAGATGGGAAGGGATGGGAGGGAAAGTAAAGAGAGGAAAGAGAAAATCTTGAGATTACATGATGTAGTTATCAAGACCTTTTTGATGGCAACCAATGAAAATCCAACTAAAGTTGGTTTAGGCAAAACGACAAAATAAAATGAATGAATTAGTTCGTATAACAGAAAAGTCAGAGATAGAGTTTAATTTGAACAGGGCTGGAGCTAGAGACTTGCATGATGTTCTGTACATCTTGGTTTTCCCATAGCTGAAGAATCTCTGTGACTTGGATACTCTCAATGGGCAAGGCAGGATCAAATGACAGCTGGAATAAGCCCCAGTGAAACTATAAGGATTTGGAAGTGGGAGTTCTCCAAAGGAAACTTAAACTAAGTAACCAGAATAAAAGTGAACATTTGTTAGGCAGGCAAACATTACAGGCATAGGTAGGACATCTGTATCTAAAAGGAAAGCTTCCTTGAAATGCAAATTCATATCAGAAAGTGTTGGATGACTATATGGACACAGAGTAAGCAGGAAAATATCTCTATGTTTCTGTTTTAGTCCAGTTTATGTTGTGCTAAAGGAATACCTAAGGCTGGGCAATTTATAAAGAAAAGAGGTTTATTTGGCTCATGGTTCTGAAGGCTGTACACAAAGCACTGCACCAACATCTGCATCTGATGAAGGCCTCAAGCTGCTTCTTTCCTTGGTGGAAGGGAAAGTGGAGCTGATGTGTGCAGATATCACATGGCAAGAGAGGAGGCAAGAGAGAGAGGGGAGGGAGATGCCAGGCTTTTTAAAAATAATCAGCTTTCAAGGGAACTAATAAAGTGAGAACTCACTCACCCACCCCCACAGGAAGGGCATTCATCTCTTCATGATGCTCCCACCTCCATGACACAAATACCTTCCACTTGTCCCCACCTCCAACATAGGGGATCAAATTTCAACATGAGGTTTGGAGGGTCAAATATCCAAACTGTAACAGTCTCCAGCCCTCAGTGGAGTAGTTATTGCTGCTGATTGCCCTGGGCTGCTTCTCCTTCTCTGGCACCAGTGATGCTATCCCATCTTTCCCCAAATCCTAGAGCTGCCTGAAGAAAGAGAGTTCTCCCTCATAGGCAATGCAGGGTAAACACTCCTTTTCAGTTCTTCTAGTTCCTTCTCAGTTTTATGCCCAAGCTGACTGGAGCACTGCAGAAACACCGTGGGAAGCTGACTGCTCTCTTTAGCGTCATGTGCCTGCTTCCTTGAAGAAGGGAGGGTCACCCACCACCACTGCATTGTCACCCCACTCAGTCAGCACCATTTACTATGGTCCCGATTCAGGGGACCAGCAGGGCTGAGGAAAAGCGTCTCTTCTGTATTTATGGCATGCTCCCTCTCAACCTTCCCATCCAAGTGTGGGCGTGTCTAAATAAAGAGATCTCCAAAGTATAGCTGGGATGTTTTAAATAAGGGAGAAGAGAAAGATCTAAAGTAACCATTTCAACTTCCCATTCTATTGCAGAAGAACCATAAAATGAACCTGAGTTATGCGTCCTCTGAAGCTTGGTTGGGGGAGCCCTAATTCTGACTGATGGGACCTTCCTGTCACTCCATGTCATGGTTTAAGAGCTGTGAAGCTCCTATTCACAGTGCTGGTGGTTTTTACCTTGGGCCTGAGGTCATAAGCCATATCTGCAATCAACAAAACAAAACAACAACCAAAAAAAAAAGCCACTTCAATTTTCTCAACTCTCCCAAGATTTAAAAAGGAACAAAAAGTTACTGGTGTGTTTGCTGACTGGAGTGATTATGCCGCTCAATCATTTTGATTTACAATTGCATCTTTGTCCCTGTAGAAATAACTCTCTGCAGCTGAACAACGGGAGATGGAAACGGATTAACCTTTCAACTCGTGAATATAAGATGACTTGTAGGGAGCAGGCCTCCATTTGAGGTTAACACAATGTCTCCTGTTTCTGTGAATACACAAAATTAAAGAGCATTCTCTTTTTTCCCCTTTCCTTTTCTTTTCTTTTGATCTGCCATGAAAAGGGAGTTATCAGCAGTGTCTACGCCTCAGTTTTATTTTTCCCCTTATGCATTTTGCATCACAAAGCATTTGAATCTGTTTGACGTGTTCCAGGAGCTCTGAAGTAACCTTTGGTTGTTGCGTGAAATAGACTACAGAAAAATGAGAGGCAAGAGGCCGTTCTGGAACGTAAAGTTTATGGGCCATATTGCAAATACAAATAGCTTCTTTACTTTCTAGAAATAAATAGGTCTGTGTTTTTCCTTTGCATCTGAAAAGGCCATTACACTAGGCCAATGACACTCAAACGTAGACGGGCATCAGAGTCACCGCTAAAACAGATTGCCACCCCCAGAATTTCTGATTCAGTACATCTGTATTAAGACTTGAGAGTCTGCATTTCTAACAAGTTCCCAGGTGATGCTGATGCTGCTGGTCCAGGGATCACATCACTCAGCTGATCTGAATGTAGATTGAAAACCGTCCTTCCCTCCCAGCTCATGAGCAGAATAGACGTTTTCTCAGGTGCTGATATTCCCATCACTTTATTACTGCCTCCAGGTGACATATGACTTCAGAGGCTGGGCTGGATGGGAAACTCAGCTGGCCTGGGCCACTGGGACTCTTACTGTTCCACTTTAATCTGGCCATCTATTTCTAGTAAGGATTGTGTAAATAAATGAAGACGAATTACATGAGAACAATCAAAGGCTATTTATTCACAGCTGGCTCTAGCAAGAAAGTCAGCCACCATCACTTGTGCTTAGCCACTCAAAGGCAGGCAGAAAAGTAGAAAAACTTTATAGTAAAAACAGGGAAGGCTTCCAGTATGCCCTGCGGTAGGCGGGCTCACTGGAAGTCCAGTGTTCTATGTGATTGGTTAGGGGAGCATGTTTGGCTTTCTCTGGTTGGTCCACGGTTGGAAGCAGGGATAAAAATTAAGGAAGTTGTTTATCATTAATCAAGTCCTGGCCATTTGGAGCCAATTGCTGTAGGAGTTTTTGTTTGTCTTCCTGGAATATTACTAGAGATAGAAGTCCGATTTCCTACAAGTCTGACTTAGCAAGCTGGCTTCCTGGGCTGGTTATTGTAGAAAAGGGGTTGGTTCCTGGGCAGGTGGCTTCAGATTGTGGATCAGAGGTCAGTTTTTATATATAATCTGTCATTGTCCATTTGGATGTTCAGTCTCTCAGGATTCACAGTAGACATTCCCTTTTTGTGTCTTGTTTAAATCTTTAGCACACTCCACATTCGCCACTTTTAATTAAATTAGGGCCTCCTCTGTGAAAAGTATTATGTTAAGTAAATGAAGCTTTATAAGCTATAGCTACCAATGTCAGCGAGAAGCACCTTAGCCATTTTGGCATCAAGGAGAAAGGTCAGGGCCGGGTGCGGTGGCTCACGCCTGTAATTTCAACACTTTGGGAAGCTGAGGGTGACAGATCACCTGAGATCAGGAGTTTGAGATCAGCCTGACCAACATGGTGAAACCCCGTCTCTACTAAAAATACAAAAATTAGCTTGGCTTGGTGGTGCATGCCTGTAGTTCCAGTTACCTGGGCGGCTGAGACAGGAGAATCTCTTGAACCCAGGAGGCGGAGGTTGCAGTGAGCCGAGATCACGCCACTGCATTCCAGCCTGGGTGACAGAGTGAGACTCCGTCTCAAAAAAAGAAAGAAGAAATAAAAAAGAAAGGTCAGGGCACATGTAATTTAGAATATTCCAGCCCATTTACGATGGTGGAGAGAGGACATCCAGAGTTCCTGGGAAAGAAACCCAGGTGGGGGAGCCTGGTCCCATCAGAGAGCACAGCTTTGTACCTTTGTATCAGGAGCTGTCATCTGTTCTGCTCCGCAGAGTTGGGTCCTCAGGTCATGCCCAACAGGCCAGTGACTAGTCCAGTGCCCACAGTCCCTCTGGTCATGACTCCTGATAAGTCCCGTGCTTCTCCAACACAGGTGGATGATCTGAAAACCAAGTTGGCCGCCCAGGAAGTGGAGCTGAAGCAGAAAAATGAAGATGCAGACAAACTGATTCAGGTGGTGGGTGTGGAGACTGATAAAGTGAGCAGAGAGAAAGCCATGGCAGATGAGGAGGAGCAGAAAGTGGCCCTCATCATGCTAGAGGTGAAGCAGAAGCAGAAGGACTGTGAGGAGGACCTGGCAAAGGCAGAGCCAGCACTCACAGCAGCGCAGGCAGCCCTAAACACCCTCAACAAGGTAAGAGGACTGTCTGCCATACCTGCTCATCCTTCAGGGGCTGGTAGACCCAGAGACCACCTTGGCATTCCCAAGAGATGCAAGGCCAGTGTTGGGAGGGTTTAGGGTGGACTCCAGCTGTCGCTGATTTACTCATTAAGCAAGCAAACATTTCTTAGTACTGTCTGTTTGGTTCCGTGAGCTACCAATGAAACCTGGAGATGGGAATCTTAGAACCATCTAGAACGTGAAAAGTCAGCTGATCCAAACTCCTCACTTCACATATAAGAAAACCAAGGCCCAGGGAGGAGGACAGACTAGGCCAGAGCCATAAACTTAGATATTAGAGCAGAGACTTGAATTTACTTCTTCAAAATCCAGTCCCAGAGATCTTCCTTCTCCAGTAACCCAGGACCGTCTTGCCCGTTAGGTTCTGTGGGACACACGAGCCCTTTAAGGTTCTTTTGTTAAATGTTTAAGAAAAGACAATAAAATAAGATGTTAGCCTCAAAATATACTTTTTAATCTATAAAATCAAAATTGGTAAGTATTTAATTAAGTGGCAACCACATAACTGTATGTCAACTAAATTAAACTCATAAATTTACTCTGGAAGGAAGGTGGGGAGGGCATGAGGCTAAGCCACTCTTTTCTTTTCTCATTTTTCATTTTAACTTTTTTTCCCACTTGGATAACCACGGCTGAGAGGCAAAGGTGGAAGGAAAAAAGGGGGCAGTCAGACTCAAGTCATTATGAGTTGGCACCAGAGATGGACAGAAAGCTGCCCCCTTTTCTGTTGAGATGCTCACGTATGTTTTTTGGAGATGCTCTGCCAGTCACTGGGGACCTCACCCCTACAGATTGCTTTCTCTGCCTTCTCCCAAGAGTCTGGCAATTCCCTTTCTTCCTTCAAACGAAACACTTAGGCAAGTTCTAAAACAACCTATGGCGGCTCAGCCATGCAAGTGGCTCACATCTGGTCCACTGGAGATTCCCACACCACCTTTCCCCGAACAAGCTCTAAGAGGCCTCCCATGCTGAATACTCTGCCCACATGTCTCGGGGCTAGCCCGCTATTTGTATGCACTCTAGATTTCTGGGATATAAGTTAGACCCCCGTCCCCTGTGCCAGTCAAACTGCAGGAGAAACATGTTAAGCTCACTGAGTAGTCTTTTTGAAGTCCCTCCTTCCATATTTTCTGCGAAAAGTGGTGGCTGCTCCACATCCTCCCTTGAAGGCACAGTGGGTGGGACACACCAGTAGTCCTCATGAAAGTTGCCTCCTAATCTCTAACTTCCTGACTCTCTTATATCCTCAATTAGAGTAAAGGGTTGAAGAATCAAAAAAGCTCCTCTTCTGAAACCTTCTTGAATTCTGCATGGTCCCCTCACACCTCACTTTGGAATGTGGCATCTATTGGCTCAGGGCCTCAACTAGGCACATTGTAAAATCCTATTACGTATGGTTATAAAAACCATTATATTTAATGTGAGCTGTGAGTGCATTTTTGTATTTTTTATGAGGCGGTATAGGGAAACCCTAAAAGTAAGGGTGTCCAAGTCCAATCAAGTTCTTAACTGAGCCTCTACTGCAATAAAAAAACACAAAATTTCTCCAGTAGGAATTTGCTATATCATTGGGTAGGCCAGGATCAGAGGTGTTACCTGGCTGTGCCACTGTTTCTGAGCCTGAAGCTTTCCTACAGCCAGACGGGCTTCTCTCTGACCCCTCACAGCAACACTCTGCTCATCTGTAGGCCTTTGATTACACTGTACCCTCCCTCTTCCTCATTTAGGGCCCCTCTCCTTTCATTCCGTCTAAATCTTACCCAAATTTCAAAATCAACCTTACATTCCAGATCCTTGTCTTCTGTTTCTGATTTCCAGAACGCAAAAGATAGAACCACTTTATTTACACACCTTCGTGTCTTGTTCACTGATCATTCCTTGCCAAGAAGACAAACGTCTTTCATAAGCTCTTTTGACACAGGCTTTATATTTCCTAAGATGACCATAGTTCAAATACTGGCTGCACTGCTTACTAACTTCATGGCTCTGGGAATAATTTTTTTTTTTTTTTTTTTTTTTGGAGACGGAGTCTCGCTCTGTTGCCCAGGCTGGAGTGCAGTGGCACAATCTCGGCTCACTGCAAACTCCGCCTCCCTGGTTCATGCCATTCTCCTGCCTCAGGCTCCAGAGTAGCTGGGACTACAGGCGCCCGCCACAACGCCTGGCTAATTTTTTGTATTTTCAGTAGAGACAGGGTTTCACCGTGTTAGCCAGGATGGTCTCCATCTCCTGACCTCATTGTGATCTGTCCGCCTCGGGCTCCCAAAGTGCTGGGATTACAGGCGTGAGCCACCGTGCCCGGCCAACTCTGGGAATAATTGTATCTTCTCAGAGCTTCCATTTTCTCATCTGTGAAATAGAAGTAATGGTAATACCGTCCCCATTACATTGTTTCAAGGATTAAATGAGATTAGTGTGTGAAAAGTAGCTAACAGATGATAGCCACTCAGTAAATATGTGTTGTTGGTGGTGGTGATGGTGGTGATATTGTCATAACCAGAGTTATCACTTCTGTTTCCACAAAACTGCGAACAAAATGAACATTGATAAATACTGTTTGGTTAATTTGATTAATTGATAGATTGAAATAAATAATAGGTATGTAACTTGAGAAGTGATGGAATAGAATACTGAAAATCACACTGGATTTGAAGTCTAGACAACAGAAGTAAAATTCATTTTTAATAAGTACCTACTATGTGCTGGGTAATATGATAGATGCTATCTTCGAACTAGTGTATAGCTTGGTACAAGTCACTGAAGTCCTTGATTCCTCGTTTTCTTTTCCCTATAATTAGAGAGGGACAAACAGGAATTAACAGGTTCTTCATGTCACTTTACACTCCCATCCAATCTACAAACTACTTTCAAGGTATATCCAAAATTCAAATGCTTTGGATTTTTTTTATATGCTGCTAACACTTGGGTCCAAGCCACCATCATCTCTGCCTTGAACTATGGCAATAGCCTCTAAGTTGCTCTCTCTGCTCCCACCCATACTCCAACACGGTCTTTGCCCGTTACAGCAGTCTGAGTAATCTTTTTGTAAAAACAGGTGTTTGACCATGTCATCTCTGTGTTCAGAATCTTCCATGGTTTCCCATCACATTCAGAATAAAACCCAAAGATGTCACCATAGCCTAAAAGGCCCTCCATTATTTTGCCTGTGCCACCTCTCCCGCATTAGTCACCACTCTTCCTTTTGCCATTCTACTCCACCTACGCCAGCCTTCTTGCTGGTCTTAAACGCTGCAAGCACAGTCCCACCCCAGGACCTTTGAACTAGTGCTTGCCTCTGCATGGAAGGTTCATCTTCCAAGTATCTCCATGGTTCCCTGCTGTTTTTTTTTTTTTTTTTTTTTTTTTTTTTTTTTGAGACGGAGTCTCACTCTGTCACCCAGGCTGGAGTGCTGTGGCTGGATCTCAGCTCACTGCAAGCTCCGCCTCCCGGGTTCACGCCATTCTCCTGTCTCAGTCTCCCGGGTAGCTGGGACTACAGGCGCCGCCACGTCGCCCAGCTAGTTTTTTGTAGTTTTTTTTTTTTAGTAGAGACGGGGTTTCACCGTGTTAGCCAGGATGGTCTCGATCTCCTGACCTCGTGATCCGCCCGTCTCGGCCTCCCAAAGTGCTGGGATTACAGGCTTGAGCCACCACACCCGGCCCCTGCTGTTCTTTCAAGTGTTGGCCCAAAGTCACCTCATCAGGAAGCAAATAATAAAAGCATTCATTAATTTCAGAAAAAAATTAAGATATGCAAGAAAGAAAATTAATCCAAAGTGAACAATAGTTATATTCATGGGCATACTGAATGTTAATTTAACTAAAAGTTTGATATAACCATAATGGGGAGAGGGAAAGGAAGTCAGTAACGATAACTATGAATACTCAACATTCTACAGTAGCAAGTCCCTTGATAATGTCTTAAATGAAAAAGCAGGCCGGGCGTGGTGGCTCAAGCCTGTAATCCCAGCACTTTGGGAGGCTAAGACGGGCGGATCACGAGGTCAGGACATTGAGACCATCCTGGCTAACACGGTGAAACCCCGTCTCTACTAAAAAATACAAAAAAAAAAAAATTAGCCGGGCGAGGTGGCGGGCGCCTGTAGTCCCAGCTACTCGGGAGGCTGAGGCAGGAGAATGGCGTGAACCCGGGAGGCAGAGCTTGCAGTGAGCTGAGATCTGGCCACTGCACTCCAGCCTGGGTGGCAGAGCGAGACTCCGTCTCAAAAAAAAAAAGAAAAGAAAAAGCAGCAGCATAAGCATGTTCTTTATCAATAAGGAGTAAAATCTAGAAAGTAATGGTGGGTGGCCCGGCACGGTGGCTCACGCCTGTAATCCCAGCACTTTGGGAAGCTGAAGTGGGCGGGTCATGAGGTCAGGAGATTGAGACCATCTTGGCTAACACGGTGAAACCCCATCTCTATTCAAAATACCAAAAATTAGCCGGGCGTGGTGGCGGGCGCCTATAGTCCCAGCTACTTGGGAGGCTGAGGCAGGAGAATGGTGTAAACCCGGGGGGCGGAGCTTGCAGTGAGCTGAGATCACCCCTCTGCACTCCAGCTTGGGCGACAGAGCGAGACTCCATCTCAAAAAAAAAGAAAGTAATGGTGGAGGAAATTGAAAGTGGTGACTTCTGGAGAGACAGAACTGGCGTGAAATGGGCATGTGTTTTGTTCCCAGCCTTGTAGCGGTATTACAGCTTGCAAACTACGTGCATGTGTTACATTAGCAGAAATAAAAATTAAAAAATTTCAGTGACTTGAGATCACAGAAGAAGGCATAGCCAACTGCCCAGCCTGGTAGGAAATAGGGAAGAGAAACCCCATGAAGCAGAGAGGATAAAGATGAGTATTTTACTAGATGGAGAAGGTGGTAGAAAAGAATATCCCAGGAAGGAACAACCTTTGCAAAGACCCAGATGAATGAAGAGTGTGGTATATCTGAGCTGTGGGTAGAGAAGTGGGTGCCTTAGAAGGTGGTGTGGCAGGGGAGGCTCTAAAGGTGAGTTGAACAAGACAATTAACAGTCCATCCATCACTAAGAAGTTTAACTGTAGACCAGTTCACAATCTACAGGTGGCAATTCATTACTGGGTTGCAACAGCGCTTTTTTAATGAAATAGAATGGTCCACAGTACACCACCTGTAGTAAGGACAAATATTGCTTCATGAACCCAAGGACTCCTGGACTATCCTTAAACCCTTCTGCACTCACAGGACTCTGGTATTTAAGGGCCATTTCTCTGTTTTCTCATTATTTGCAAAGTTAACAATAAATCTTTAGCTAATACATAAAGAAGACCTATAAATCAGAGGTGGGTAGTAACTCTCTGCACACTTTAAGTCTCCATTTTGGCAGTTTTGTTTTTATAGCTGAACTAAAATAAATCCGGTATAACTTTTTCTGCCTTCATTTAGGAATGGTTTATCTTGCAATTTCATGGTCTTCCTCCCACCCCCTCAAAGTTACTTGGAATGTTCTATTTACTTCCCATGCATTTTTTTTTACAGTGAACTTATTTCTTCTTATACAAATAATAGGTAACAGCATTTTTGTTGTTGAAAATGACTCAAATAGTATAAAATATATAGGGTCAACATAAAGTCACCCTTACTTTCCACTTCAGCCCCTGACCTCTCCTAATGATAGCTCCTATAATAATTTGGGGTGTGTCTATTTCAGCAGGTTTTCTACACATTTATATTTGTATTAATGTACATATAAAACAAATCTCAAATACAAGTGGGCATTACCAAATTACTTTCCCTCCTGTTTATTGTATGTATTTAAGGTATGATGCTTTTGTTATGTATATACATAGTAAAATGATTGCCACAGTCGAGCAAATTAACATATTCATTACCTCACAGTTATGTTTATGTATGTACGGTAAGAGCACCTGAAATCTGCTTTCTTAGCAAATTTCCCATATACAATAATATATGTTGGTGAAAGTGTGAAGAAATGGGAATGCTTGTGCCCTGTTGGTGAGGATGCAGATTGGTACAGCTGCTATGGAAAACAGTACACAGAGGCTTCTCAAAACTTTAAAAATAGAAACAGCATATGACCCAGCAATCCCTCCTTTGGGTATATACCCAAGGGAAATGAAATCAACACCTCATAGAGATGTCTGCACTCCTTTATTCATTGCAGCCTCATTCCCAAAAGCCACAATATGGAGAAAACATAAATGTCCATCGACATTATACAAGACATCCTGCATTTGCAACAACACTGATGAGCCTAGAAGACATTATACTAAGTGAAATGCGTCAGACATAAACAGAAATACACTGTATGGTCTCACATATGGAATCTCACTTTCCCTCTTGATACAAGATTTTATTTCATGTCAGTACATGTATTGAAACCCCATTTGTTTAATGCTTCATAGTACTCTGTCTTCTAATAGTACTGCATTCTGTTTAATTATTCTTCTAGTTTTGAGCATTTAGTTTATTTTTTCCAATACAATTTTCCTTGTACGTATATCTTTATTGTTTGTGTGTAAGAATTTCTCTGGGCAAACAAGAAGTACAATTGCTTGACAGAACAACATGGTCGCTAAATAATGCCTCTCCCCCAAAGAGTTCCACATCCCAATCTCTGAAGCATGTGAATCTTGCCTCATATAACAAAAGTGACTTTGCAGATATCATTAAGTTAAGGATCTTGAGACAGGGGGATTATCTGGGATTATCCAGGTGGGCCCTAAGTAATCACAAGGGTTCAGAGAAGAGAGAGAAAAAAGGTCGGAATAAGGAAGTGACGTGATGACAGACACAGAGGGAAAAAAATATTGTGTGATATGGGGCCATGAGCCAAGGAGTCGGACAACCTCTGGAAGCTGAAAAGGGTATGCAATGGATTTTCCACGAAAGCTTCCAGAAGGAATCAGCCCTCCCAACCGCTTGATTTTAGGACGTGTGACCTCCAGGATGGCAAGATAGTACATTCATGTTGTTTTGAGTCAGGAAGTTTGCTGTAACTTGTTATGGAAACAATAGAAACCTCTTAAAATAATATGCTCTTTTTTAAAAATACATTCTGCCAAATTTCTATCCAAAATAGCTGTTCTTGCAGTTCTGAACACTGCTTCTCCCACATCCTGGCCAACCTTAGATATTTTTAGTCACTTCAGTTTTACTCAATGAAATGACTTTTCAAATTCTCACTTTTATTTTAACTTTAAGTGGTTTCATTCTAATGAAACCAGGTGTTGATCAAAGAAAATGATCAAGGCAAGTCTCAATCATTTTAGGAGGTGGACATGCCCAGGAAAGAACATAGAGCCACGAGAAAATGTGGTCCATGCTTTTCCAAAGAGGCTCTGGGAACCTCAATGTTTAAAAGGAAAGGAGCAGGTATTGAGGAAAGAGAAAAAACACTTTTTAAAGGGTGTGGGTAAGTTAAGAGGCAAATGGTTGCATCATTTTGAGTCTTTATTCAGCTGTTCACAAGTGAGAGGAGGGTAGGGGAATAGTCACTTATGCGTCCATCTAGCTCAGTGAATCTGCATTTTTACGTAAGATAACATAAACATAGGGCAGAGGAAGCAATCAGACATGTATTTGTCTCAGGTGAACAAAAGGATGATTTTCAGTTCTGTCCTTTGTCCCGTCCCTGTGAAGACAAGCTGTCAATTTACATCGTCAGGGTGAAATTCAACAGAACTGTTTTAGGATAAAATCTTGGGGTCCACAAGGAATTTCCTTTTGGGCAAATTGTGAGGGAAGTATGTAGCTTTTTTATCTTTGCAGCTATTTTATTTAGGAACCAAATGAGAGGCAGGTTTGTGTGACCCAGTTCACAGCTCAACTTTTCCCTTTGGCTTAGTGAGTTCGGGGTCCTGAGGTTTGTTTTCCTTTCACATGGGCATCTTTTTAAATCTTTAGATTTCTTTTTCTGTTCATTACCTATTCAGATCCTATGCCCATTTTCTCACAAGGTAGTTTTCCTTCTTTTTATTTCCTTCCTTTCTTTTCATACAGTTTCTCATTATAAACTTTTGCTATGAGTCCCTTGGTATATATATGTTGTAATATTATTGCCAGTTTGTTATTTGTCCTCTAACTTAATATTAACAAGTAATAAAAAAGGATTTTATAATCTAATAATTTGGGGAATTCTAGGAGAAGTCAGGGTCTTCATTATAAGCTTAATACTAAAAGTGATAGATATAGCACATGAAAATAAAACCTCAGATTAATCTAACTTATTAATGGTGGTGTAAGATGTCAACATGAAATACTAGTAAGTTGACTTTAGCAATTTATTGAAACAATATGCCACCAACTGGTAAAGTTTTTAATTTAGTATATAATGCTATTTATGTATGCATACCCAAGCATACATTAAAAAGAAAAGCTTTGTAATCACTGTGTTAGTCAGGGTTCTCTAGAGGGATAGAACTAATAGGATAGATGGACATATGAAGTGGAGTTTATTAAGGAGTATTGACTCCTGCCATCACAAGATGAAGCTCCACAATAAGCTATCTGCAAGCTGAGGATCAAGGAAGCCAGTCCGTGTCCCAACACCTCAAAAGCAGGGAAGCTGACAGTGCAGCCTTCAGTCTGTGGCCAAAGGCCTGAGAGCCCCTGGAAAACAACTGGTGTAAATCCAAGAGTCCAAAAGCGGAAGAACTTGGAGTCTGATGTTAGAGGGCAGAAAGCATCCAGCACAGGACAAAGGTGAAGACCAGTAGACTCAGCAAAAGTGGCTTTTCCCACCTTCTCCTGCCTGCTTTTTTCTAGCTATTCTAGCGGTGCTGGCAGCTGATTAGATGATGCCCACCCAGATTGAGGCTGGGTCTGCCTCTCCCAGTCCACTGACTCAAGTGTTAATCTCTTGGCAACACCCTCACAGACACACCCAGGAACAATACTTTGCATCCTTCAATCCAATCAAGTTGACACTTCATGTTAATCATCACAGTCACCCTGAGAAATGTCAAAATGATATTTAACACAATTCAACATCTATTTCTTGTTAAAACTCTCAGTCAAGTAGGAATAAAGTAATATTTGAATACTTCGCTAGTAGATGGAAATCAACCTCAATCCAGGAGCAAAACCTTCCATCTAATAATAGAACCCAATAGGTACTGCCATTAACATAGAGAAAGTGCGATGACAACCCCCTTCAATAGTATAATTTAAAAATGTGTCCTAGATTTCTAGACAATGAAATAATGAATTAAAAAATCTTAATCATATAAATGTTGTGAAATATCAAACATAATATTATTCATGGATGGTATAAAAAATAAAACAAATGAAAGGGAAAGTTAAGGACTCATTGCAAAATAAATTTTAAAATACAATAGCTTTCCTAATATCCACAATAGCCAGTTAGAAAATGTATCTTCAAAATAACAACCAAAACATACGGCACAAATAAGTGTAAATAAATTTGTTGAAACTGTGAAGAAAACTACATATCCTTATTGAAGGATATTTTAAAAGATGTGAATAAACAGATGTACTTTGTGTACTGGGAGATCCAATTTTATAAGGACACTATTTCTCCAATTTACTTAAAAGTAAAATACTACTCTAACTGAACTCCAATTTGATTTTTGGCATATTTGTCTCTACTGTTATTAAAAGTTCTTATTTAACCATTATTAAAGATCCAATAACCTATGTGTTCAACAGTATAAAGTTAGCCAAATAAATTATGTATATCCAGATGGAAGAAAAGTGTGCATTGGTTATTTTAAATCATATTTCCAAAAGTAATTGATAAGAAAAACTTTAAGATTTTATTTTCAGTAAAAAAGTAGGTTCGAAATTAGTATAGTGATTGATATGTATATTTGTATACATACATGTATATGTGTGTGTGTGTATATATATATACACAGAGAGAGAGAGAGAGAGAGAATAATAGAGACACATAAAAAAGAAAGCTACTGAATGAATCACACCAGGATGTAATATTTTATCTCTGGTTAATAAAATTATGAATCTTGTTTTTATCTTTATCTTTGCTTAATATTCCACAATAAGTATATACTCTTAATAAATGGACAAAACTGTATTATCTTGTATAACAGTTAAGAATAATAAAGAAATAAAAACTGTAAAAGAACCAGAAAACTTCTCATAGTTTTCAGAATTCAGTTTGTATGTTGTGAAATGTCTTTCTAAAGCAGAAACAAAGAACCATATTAGAAAAGGGACTGTTAAATGTGACTTCATAAAGCTTTAAATTTCTGTAGATCACAAAATACCATAAACAAACTTTTTTGCATTTAAATAGAAGTGAATAATTTATTATAATCTTTGAAGCGAAAAAGTCCAGATTGTATTTTCGATAATTTTAACATTAATATATATATTACAACGTGAAGAAATTTTTTTTGGAATTTTGTTTAAGTCATTTCCTTTGAAGTCACATCATGGTAACATCTTTTTTTTTTTTTTTTTTTTTTTTTTAGACAGAGTCTCTCTCTGTCTCCCAGGCTGGAGTGCAGTGGTACAATCTCGGCTCACTGCAACTTCCATCTCCTGAATTCAAGTGATTCTCCTGCCTCAGCCTCCAGAGTAGCTGGGATTACAGGTGCACACCACCATGCCCGACTAATTTTTTGTATTTTTAGTAGCGACGGGGTTTCACCATGCTGGCCAGGCTGGTGTCGAACTCCTGACTTTGTGATTCACCTGCCTCGGCCTCCCAAAGTGCTCAGATTACAGGCGTCAGCCACTGTGCCCGGACAGTAACATCTTTTTTAATTACTTAACTTTTATTTTAAGTTTGGGGTACATGTGCAAGTTTCTGATAGAGAAAAACTTGTGTCATGAAGGTTTGTTGTACAGATTATTTCATCACCCAAGTACTAAGCCTAGGACCCAACACTGGCACGAGATTGTATTTCATTGTGGTTTTGATTTGCATTTCTCTAATGATTAGCTATGTTGAGCTTTCTTTCATATGTTTGTTGGCCACATGCATGTCTTCTTTTGAGAAGTGTCTGTTCATGTCCTTTGTCCACTTTTTAATGAGGTTGTTTTTTTCTTGTAAATTTAAGTTCCTTATAGTTGCTGGATATTAGACTTTTGTCAGATCCAAGCTTGCGAAAATTTTCTCCTATTCTGTAGGTTCTCTGTTCACCCTGCTGATAGTTTTCTTTGCTGTGCAGAAGCTCTTTAGTTTAATTAGATCTCATTTGTCAATTTTTGCTTTGGTTGCTATTGCTTTTGGTATCTTTGGCATGAAATCCTTGCTCATTCCTATGTCCAGAATGGTATTGCCTAGGTTGTCTTCTTGGGTTTTTATAATTTTGGGTTTTACATTTAAGTCTTTAATCCATCTTGAGTTAATTTTTGTATATGTTGTAAGGAAGGGGTCCAGTCTAAATCTTCTGCATATGGCTAGCCAGTTATTTCAGCACTATTTATTGAATAGAGAGTCATTTCCCCATTACTTGTTTTTGTCAGGTTTGTTGAAGATCAAATGGTTGTGGATGTGTGGCCTTATATTTCTGGGTTCTCCATTTTGTTCCAATTGATCTGGTCTATGTGTCTGTTTTTGCACCAGTGCCATAAACAAAATTTTAAAAGAGATTTGCAACACATATGCAAAAACAGTAAATATTCTCTATGTATGAAAAGCTCTCATGAGTTGTACTGGGAATCTCCCATTTGTTCTGCTCCCCTCCTCTTATTGCCCCCAACCCAGTTACACTTTGCCCTTCCCAACTCTGTTCTTTCCCTAACCTGGGAGACTGGATTTGCATGAATTGTTTCAATGGACTGCCTTTGCCCTCTAGCTTTTTGTGACCTTTGGCCATGCTAAGTACCAGAAGATCATAGGAAGGAGAAAGAGAGATCCTGGTAGTCATTTCTTCAGCCTCCATCTGCCCTCCATTAACAGTTACAGATCCTGTACCCCTCCTTCTCCAGAGGGCTCGCTCTCTCTCTCTCCAGGTTCTGCTAACCCCTCCTCTCCCTTGTCTCCTCAAGCCCAGGGTGGAAATGGAACCACCCCAGCTCCACTCACCCTAACATTACTAGCCCAGAGTAATGTACTATCTCGTAGGTCTCTTCAATCCACACTTTCATAAATAGTTCCTTTAGTTAACTTTCCTTAAAAGAGCTGGTGTGTTGTATCATCATTTTGCCTGCAGAAACCGTAACAATTATAGTAATCAAAAAGAAAAATAGCCCAGTAGAAATGTAGGCAAAGGACAAGAACAAACAACTCACAAAATAAAAACTCCAAATAGTTTATCAACATGGAAAAAAGTTTAGCATCACTAGTAAATACACATATGTATGCATAATATGCATATGTTAATTAAACCAATGTTGTGATCTTATTTTTAATCTATTTTTTATTTAAATAATATTTGCCAGTGCTGAAAGGATGGGAGTGCTCTCAAATACTGATGATTGGGATTGAAATTTCTGAGAAATAATAATTATTGTTACTAATAATTTAATAAATTGAATAATTATTGAATAAATCAAATAATTATTAATGATAATTTGTACAAAGCATACTAAAAATGTTTTTACCCTTTGACCCGGCAAATCCGCTTCCGAGAAGATTGTCATAAGTAACTAAAATGTTCACAAAGATTTATACAGAATAATGTTCAGCAAAACATTATCTGTGAGGTAAACTCTGGGAAATGACTTACGTTTTCAAAATTAGATAAATTGTAGATAAAGTGTGGATTGTCCATATACAGACTTTCAAAAAATTCTGCTCTAGAAGAACTAGTGACCTTCTCTCACACCTCTTTTTAAAACTACTCCTAAGTTCTGCCTACACTAGCTCCAAAATATATCCCAAATCCAATCACTTCTCACCATCTCCCCTGCAAAAAGCCTGGACCAAGCCACCTTCAGTTCCTCACCTAGACGGCTAAGCAGCCTCCTGAATCTCTTGTTCCTCATCCACCCTCCCCTGCCACAGTGCGTCCACACTGCAACAGGCCTATCTGAGAGCATAAGCCACATCATTCCATTCCCTGCCGAAAACACTCCAGTGGCTTCCCAGTGAAACTGGAGTAAAATCTATACTTCTCATACTCCTCCCCATGGCCTCCGGAGCCTCCAGCGGTCTGGTCCGACTGCCTCTCAGCCATCCTCTTCACCACTCTCTGGACTGTCCGCCCCACTGTACGTCACAGCCAAGCTTGCTTCTGCCACAGGCCTTTACACTCGTTTGTTTAGCAGCCTGGAACAGTCTTCCTGCAGTCTGTAGAGCTGGCTGTTTCCCGTCATTGAGATCCCAGTGAAATGTAGCTTCTTGAAGAGGCCTTCCCAGAGGAAGAGACCTTCCTAGCTAACGTGGCGTCATCACATTCCAAGAATTCTCTGTCATGAGCCGTTGTGTTTGTTTTCTCCTTATTTAGAATATCAAAGATGTATCTCTTTGTTGCCTGTCTCCCCCACCTGAATGAGCAAAAGGACTTTGCCTTTCTTGTATCCCCGTCACTCAAACTGAATGCCTAACACATACTAAAAAATATTTGTCCAATGATGACTGCACACATGTTGATTCGTTCATTTAATCACTCAGCAAAGACTTTTTGAGTGCCCTTCCCAGGCCAGGCACTGCTCTGGGTACATGTGATACATCCATGAGGGAAGATCCTTGCCTCTCTGAAGCTTATACTCTAGCTGAAGTAAGGGGCGAGAGACAATAAATACAACTTCAAAGTGACTTATATAATGTAGTAGAGCATGACAGATGCTGTGGGGAACAAAGAAAAATGTGGAGTAGAGTAGGAGAAGCACCGAGGCTGGGCATCTGGAGAAGATGGGTGGGAGGAGGCAGAGGTGGTAGGCCTTCTTAGGAAGGAGCCATTTGTGAAAAACTTGGAGAAGAACAAATGCATCAGGCAGATATTTGGGGAAGAGCAGCCACACGGCTAGAACAATAGTCCTAAGACAGAAGTGGAGCAGAGCCCAGAGCGCCTGTGCCTAACAATTTCTGCCTTCTGAGAAATGTTTCTCCCAGGCTGGGCATGGTGGCTCACTCCTATAATCCCAGCACTTTGGGAGGCCCACGTGAGCGGATCATTTGAGGTCAGGAGTTCAAGACCAGCCTGACCAACATAGTGAAACCCTGTCTCTACTGCTATACAAAAACTAGCCAGGTGTGGTGGCAGGTGCCTGTAATCCCAGCTACTCAGGAGGCTGAGGCAGGAGAATCGCATGAACCTGGGAGGTAGAGTTGCAGTGAGCCAAGATCACGCCACTGCACTCCAGCCTGGGCGACAGTGTGAGACTCCATCTCAAAAATAAAAATAATAATAATAATAAAAGTTTCTTCCAGCCTTGTGTTTCTATTAGCGCCACACTGCTATGTCTGCCTGCTCCATGCGAATCGGCTTGAGGGGCCAGGCTTAACCGAACAAGATCTTTACCCAGGGCTTTTTAAAATTTTGACTTGCATTGGAGAAAAAGTCTCTTTCCCTTGTCTTTTCATCCGATCACTCAACACATATTTTGACAAGCATTTACTACATAATTTCTTCTGTTCTAGGCACTGGGGCTTCCATGGTTAACAGGATAAATGGGGGTCCCTGCTCTCATGAAGAGGAGGGATATAGTAAGTCAACAAGGAAAAACTAAGAATCGTTTCAGGTTCTCTGAAGGAAATCATCATGGCTCTAGGATGGGAAATGACTAAGAAGGGGAGGTTGGTGGGTAGAGTCTCACAGGGTGGGGGTCGTTTGAATTGAGGTTTTTTGTTGTTGTTGTTGTTGTTGTTGTTTTTTGAGATGGACTTTCATTCTTGTCACCCAGGCTGCAGTGCAATGGCATGATCTTGGCTCACTGTAACCTCCGCCTCCCGAGTTCAAATGATTCTCCTGCCTCAGCCTCCTGCCTCAGAGTAGCTGGGGTTACAGGTGCCTACCATCACACCCAGCTAATCTTTGTATTTTTAGTACAGATGGGGTTTTTCACCATATTGGCCAGGCTGATCTCGAACTCCTGACCTCAGGTGATCCCCCCGCCTCAGTCTCCCGAAGTACTGGGATTACAGGCGTGAACCACCAGGCCCGGCCAGAATTGAGATCTTGATGGATGCAGAGGTGTCAGCCATGCAAATGGCTTAGGAGGAAGTGTTCCAGGCAGGGACCTGAGGCGGCAATGAGCTTGGCAAGTCAATACACTGAAAGAAGGTGATCACAGCTACAGCCTAGTGAGAAAAGGAGAAAATGGGCCACGGTCAGAGAGTTAGAACATGTGCCTTCCAACATGAAGAAACTAGGGTGTCAAAAAGCAACCCACACACAGGGAGACAGGGAAGAAAGAGAAAGTCCACAGAGCCCTGCCGACAACGTTCAGAATGGGATTCCACTCGTCATACTGCCAGCTCCGTGCCTGCCCTTGCCAGATACTGGAGTGAGAAAATCCCCCTCTGTACTTCGTCTAGGGTTTCTGTCGCTAAAACCAAAAGAGTCATGATTAATTTATAGATATGTATGAATATGAAAAAGACTGGAAGGAGTTACTGTACATGGAAACATTGACAGTGATATATCTGGGTTATAAAATTCATTTTCGTCTCTGTACATTGCTTAACTTAGGCTGTTTTAAAATCGTGTCATTCTTTGGTTACATTTGTATTTTCTCACTTTGCCCTCTGTCACCTCAGGGGGCCGTGACGACAGGTGTGCTGGTATCCCTCTCACACCTGTGCTGCCTGCCTCCCTGCCCTCACAGGTGTGTTGTAACCACATGGGACAGCCATTGCAGGAGTGAATGAAGCACCTGCCACAGTACTTCCACTCGGAGCTAGAAATAATTCGCTTTGTTTGTGGATCAAGAGCACCTCAAATTAATTTGGCACAAGGATCTAATTTTTGAAATCAAGATTTCCCCCCACTGACAAAGTCAGCACCATAAGCAAATGGTTTCACAGCATTTTAGGAGCTTCCAGCTACACTGGGGCTCCACTGCCCTAATGGGAAGTAATAGGGAGCTGGACGTGGGAGTCTGCAGTGTGTCTTTCACCGATATTTTTTTCACCTGGCAGACAGCCTAGTGCTTAGCTGACTGACCCATGGCCAGGGGGTCCCTCACATGGCAAAGTTGTTTATGTGGGCAGATCCCCTTGTGGCTCTTGTCCAATCCATGTCCGGTTTATGCCTGCCTGACCATCACTCTGAGCTGGAAGCTCGGTCTAGCACCAGGAGAAAACCCAGCCTGCAGCAGCTCCCCCATTCTTCAGATGGAAGATGCAAATGCAGTATACCACCACAATAGGAAACACATTCAATGATTTTTACTTACAGATCCTGGGCAGGGAGAACGCAGTGAGTTGGGAGGGTAGTGCTCTGACCCTGGGTCATGAAAGGTAGGAATGAAGAGTGAGGCAGAGAGAAAGAGAAGCGCATGGCAACCGGCAGTATATACAAGAAATATGTATAAGAAAGTGTATATATATATATTATATATATATATGAAAGTGTGTGTATACATATAAAAGAAAGGATGTATATATATAAAAAGTATATATAAGAAATATATTTTCATATTTAATATAAAATATAATGTTAATATATAAGTATATATAAGAAAGTAGGATGTGGGTCACTTTGGGTTTTCAGCAAATGCCTGAATGGTGGCAGGAAAGCAGGGAGCCCCGTCTGCTAGGCAGGAGAGATCCAAATACTCTGGCTACTGGCTTGAGCCATTTGGGTGTGGTGTAGAACTGGAAACTGTGTCCAGGGTAACGGAGCCCTGCTTCTGGTATGAGAAAGTTAAACCTATATACAAAACGGATGTTCAAGCCACAGAAAATTAGAATTCCCTACACCTGGTTGTAGGCTTCTCATTGAATGTCATAGCAGGCCTGAAATCAACTTCATATGCATTTATGACACCATTTTATGGACAGAGTAGTGAATTCTCCTGCCCCCAATTTACAGATGAAGGTGGCAAGGTCTGGAAGGTTTAAGTGATTTGCCAAGATCAACTCTTTCAGTCACGTCTTTCTGGAACAAATGAAACTCTGAGCGAAGGGCAAACCCAGGAGCAGGCAGAGCAGCTGACTCACAGGTTGTGCCTTGCTTTCTGTCTGAATTATTTCTTGGCAGAAAATGCTGTTTTGCTATCAGGACAGTCAAGTGTAGTTAGAACAAGCTCATGGAACAAAGCAGTTTAATTAAGGAAAAAAAAATTACTTGGGTTACAGTTCTATTCTCTTCAATCTGAGATGGAAATTAATTTATAATAACCTTATCTTTTATTCATAGCATGCTGCTTATTTCAGAGTATGTCGGCATCCTTATATTTCTCAGTTGAATGTGAAATAATTGTGTGTTTCTAATGGGCTGCGAGTCAGTTAAAGTGCTGAAAGAACATAGCTGAGTCTTGGCTAACCATTCAGAGAAGTCTAAAGCCACTGGGGAGTAGTTTTGGCTTCCTTTTGATGAGTCATGATATTTAAAATTCAGAGGGCTGCTGCAGGCTTCAAAGCAGCCCTTTCAAACTGATCACTCCACAAGCTCACTCCATCAGTGGCAGAGAACAAAGAAAGCCCATTCATGTTCCCCTAACGCCCTCCTTCTCTTTTCCCAGACCAATCTGACGGAGTTGAAGTCATTTGGCTCTCCGCCTCTGGCCGTTAGCAATGTCAGCTCCGCGGTGATGGTGCTGATGGCCCCCGGGGGTAGGGTGCCCAAGGACCGGAGCTGGAAGGCTGCTAAGGTCACCATGGCCAAAGTGGATGGCTTCCTGGACTCGCTAATAAACTTCAACAAAGAGAACATTCACGAGAACTGCCTCAAAGCCATCAGGCCATACCTGCAAGACCCCGAGTTCAATCCCGAGTTTGTGGCCACCAAATCCTATGCGGCTGCAGGCCTCTGCTCTTGGATCATCAATATTGTGAGGTTTTATGAGGTGTTCTGTGACGTGGAACCCAAGCGCCAGGCACTGAGCAAAGCCACCGCGGACCTCACAGCTGCCCAGGAGAAGCTGGCCGCCATCAAAGCCAAGATCGCTGTGAGTGACCCCAGGGCCCCTCGCCCTGCTAGTCCGCCTCCAGTGCAAACAACACTCTTCAGTCACCACCTAACACCTAACGTTCTGGTTTTTAAAGAGAAGTGGGAACACCACATTTTCATGCAAAATCTCATTTTCAGTAGAGGCAACATTTTACATTTCTTTCTCAAACACTGTATAGGCCACACAAGACAGTTCCACCGGACCCCTGGTTTACAAGCTGTGGGCCTAAAAGGTTTTCTCCTTTTCTGCTGAGGAAAGAAAAGATGACAGATGGATGTGTATAGTAGAGGAATCATATTCATGGAGCCCACTGTCAATTTATTGACCACCAATGAATTTAACATTTTTTGCACATTCGATGGTAAAGAACAAAAGGTTAAAATTTTGAGACTTTCTCTATTTCTCCTTGGAAATGTAGGTTTTAGTCACCTTACTTCACCTTTTTAACCTATTCCCTTCAGTTCTAGCCAACTATCTGCCTGTCTCACTCTCAGTAGCATGGATGTGTGGAAATGTGTCAGCCATCTGCATTGTTTTGTGGAAGTTCTTTAAAGCAAGTTATATACTGTGACTTAGTGGGTGGCCCCTTGTCCATAAATATAAAACTGTGAAGGTCATTAGCTTTTATAAACTCATGTAGATATTGTTATTATGTCTGGTTCCCCCAGGATTTGGAGATGGGGATGGCGCTCTTGGATTCACACCTATTTGGGAAGATTTTCCTTGTAAACCTGAAATAATTGAAAGGATCAAAATACATTTTTTATTTTTTAATCTATAGAGGCAGGGTCTCCCAATGTTGCCCAGGTTGGTCTTGAACTCCTGGGCTCAGGTGATCCTCCCGCCTCACCCTCCCAAAGTGCTGGGATTACAGATATGAGCCACTGAGCCCAGCCCCAGAATCCAGCTTTAAAGAGTTGATTTAAGTGAAAAACTGGGAAAGGCCATTCAGAAAACATGAACTCCAAAGAGACAGAGTGAGTGCTCCAAAGTAAAAAGTTAAGGTGTTACTTATATAGGCAGAAAACAAAGCAATTTAGTAGGATTATAACATTTTCTATAATAGGCTGGTTTATGAGTTACAACAATTGAATTAATTACAGTTTTCTGTACAGCTTGTTTCATTTCCTTTCCAATTCACAAGAGTGTATTTAACCTTCCATCTTAGATAATGTAGAGTCTTTGTGTGAGAAAGGTAAGAGGGAGGTTAATCTACAACAAAGATTAGCAATGAAGCTGGAAGGAGTCTTTCCTGGTGCCGTTTAGTCATTCAGACTGTTTTACAAAACAATGTAGGTAAGGAAAAAGGCCAATATATAATCACAGAAACAAAGGTTACAACTGCCTGGGTTATAGCTGCCTGTCCTATGACTCCAGACCTCTAATCACATTACCTTAAGGCTCAAAGTATTTTAAAGTTCCCACAGCTTAGATCTTGAATTACTTACTTTCATACCCTTGAACTTCACCTTTCCCATAAAAATTTATACTAATAAAGTAACAGGTAGAAATCAGAATCCTGGAGGATAGCATAGCAGCTAAAAATCCATCCTTCCACATACCTTAATTCCAATCCAAGCTGTAATATTGACTGATTGTGTGATCTTTAGAAAGGTTTCCGAAATGCCCAAATCTTAAGAATGGACACAGTGATAGTACCTGCTTCATGGGACTATTGTGAGGATTAAAGGATGTGATGTGTATAAAGCATGAGACTAGAGCCCAGCCCATGATGAAGGGAGCGGCAGGAGCCGCCACCACTACTGAGAGCGTGACTTTAACTGTTCAACCACTTCTGCCCCATTTGACAGCATGTGCCGTCTACCACATGCACATCCAACCTCGTGCAGGAACTCAACCACAGCTGTGATCAAGTTCAATCCAAAAAATGTTCTGGATCTTTAATTTCTATGTGTGCATTCTAGGCACATAAGATTGTTGCTACAAATTTGTCATGAGGGTAAGGAGGATTTTACAAGTTGTGAAAGGTAGGATTGTAGACATGCCATATGCCTCATGCGACATGGGTTTATTGACCGTTAGATTAAAATCTCTAGGAAAAAGCTCTAGATCAAAGATCCTTGAGACTAATCTCTCTATTTAAAAAGATAGTTTGGGCTGGGCGCGGTGGCTCACGCCTGTAATCTCAGCACTTTGGGAGGCTGAGGCGGGCGGATCACAAGGTCAGGAGATCGAGACCATCCTGGCTAACATGGTGAAACCCTGTCTCTACTAAAAATACAAAAATACACAAAAAATTAGCCAGGCATGGTGGCGGGCACCTGTAGTCCCAGCTTTTACAGAGGCTGAGGCAGGAGAACAGCATGAAACTGGGAGGCAGAGCTTGCAGTGGGCTGAGATCAGGCCACTGCACTCCAGCCTGGGTGACAGAGTAAGATCCCGTCTCAAACAAACAAACAAAAAAAGATAGTTTGGCAAAGCAACTCACCTCCTCTCAATATGCTTGTTTCATAATGCACATGTTCATGGACTAGTTTACTTAAAACAGATGATAATCACCATAACAATGGCTCCCTTCAAAGAATATCACATGCAAGACACCGTCACATCCCCACTCCTGAATTTTTTTTTTTTAAAGAAGGGGTCTTGCTATGTTGCCCAGGCTGGTCTTGAACTCCTGGCCTCAAGTGAACTTCTTGCCATGCCTCCCAAAGAGCTAGGATTACAGGCAGATTACAGGCATGAGCCACCATGTCCAGCCCATATTCCTGCTTGTTGGGAGGAAAAGATTTCCCGATAATTTTATATTTTCAGTCTCTTCCAGAAAAGCATAACAAGAACCGCATTTTCAAAGACTCTTGACTCAAGTTATTTTAACCAAAGGAACAGTTGGTGCAAAGAGAATGTTTTCAAAATGTTTATACCTTTTCAGTAGCCAACATTCACATGATGGGCCCACTCAACCTGCGGAAGCAATAAGAATATTTTAAAAATCCTTGGCTACCTTTGGAAGGCACTTCTTTTCTGCCAAAATATTTTCTGAAAAAAAAAAAAATGTATTCTTGCTTTTAACAACCTCCTCTCTATCCTCCACTTATACACATTCCCGTCAACATCCCAGGAATGTGAGCCCTCCCTGCTAATAACACAGGAGATGGGTTAACACCCATCCCTAACCTGGAGACCCACCCAGGGCAAGAAGATTCTTTCCTATGTGCTGTGAGGCCATTCCCAGCCTAGTCCAATCTCACATACACACACCCAAGTCTTACTTTTAGGATTTTAGGATAATTCCAAGTAAAGAATTTTATATTCATAATACAGAAAGTGGGGGGGAAAGCATATTTCAAGACAGATTTCAGTTTGATTACTGTATGTCGGACATGATATAGTTTGGATATTTGTTCCTGCCCAAATCTCATATTGTATTGTAATCCCCAGTGCCAGAGATGAGGCCTGGTGGGAGGCCTTTATGTCGTCAGGAGTTTCCTTCATAGCTTGGTGCTGTCTTTATGACAGTGAGTGAGTTCTTGTGATATCTGGTCATTTAAAAGTACGTGGCACCTGCCCCACCAACTCCCTCTTGCTCCTGCTCTGGCCATGTGATGTGCCTGCTCCTGCTTTGCCTTCCACCATGAGTAAAAGCTCCCTGAGGCCTCCCCAGAGGAGGATGCCAGCACTATGCCTCCTATACAGCCTGCAGAATCATAAGCCCACGAAACCTCTTTTTTCATAAATTACCGAGTCTCAGGTATTTCTTTATAGCAATGCAAGAAGAGCCTAATACAGAATGGAAATACATAAAAATGTTAACAGTGGTGGTTATCTCTGGGTGATGAATTTTGGATGGTTGTTTTGTCTAATCTATATTTTCTTTTGTTCTATAGTGAAGATATATTAATGTTATGATTTATAAAAATAATACAACAGGGCCGGGCGCGGTGGCTCAAGCCTGTAATCCAGGCACTTTGGGAGGCCGAGATGGGCGGATCACGAGGTCAGGAGATCAAGGACCATCTGGGCTTAACACGGTGAAACCCCGTCACTACTAAAAAATTACGAAAAAACTAGCCTGGCGAGGGTGGCGGGCGCCTGTAGTCCAGCTACTCGGAGGCTGAGCGGAGATGGCATAAACCCGGGAGGCGGAGGCTTGCAGTGAGCTGAGAGTCCGGTCACTGGCACTCCAGCGCCGGCGACCAGAGCGAGGACTCGTCTCAAAAAAAAAAAAAAAAAAAAAAAAAAAAAAATAATAATAATAATAATAATAATAATACAACAAGGAAGCCCCTTTCCTTGAGCATATAATCACACACAGAGTGAAATATCAAATAGTAGAGAAAGGCTTCTGATGAGAAACAAGAACCCCCTTTAATTCTTATATCTCTTTCTGGTGCTTGAGATCACATGAGAGCCTGCTACCTAGCAGCTCAACTGTGTTCCAGTTGGCCCACGCAGTCTCTTTGCAGATGATTTAATTAATTGCCAATATTTAAAACAGCAGGTACTTTTACGTAAAAATCTTACTTTAGGCCAGTTTAAAAATAATCAAAAGATTCTCATATGTCATTAATTGACCCTGGAATTAAGTAATGGCTTCCCATTCACACGATTTTGCTCATTTTGTCATAATCCCCGCCAACTCCTATTTTTTTCAACACTAGACTCATCTGACAAGTTTCCATTATCTTCCCACTTTCTGATCCCTTGAATTTCTGACTTCTGTCCATGTGTTATGCTGGTATCTATTGCTTGATGAATCTTATTGAGACAGTTGACTTTCTGCCAGCTAGCTGGGGCTAGAAGTTGTTCATTTCCATGTCTTCTCAATATACTTACGATAACCAGTTTTATTAGGTTAGCACAAAAGTAATTGTGGTTTTTGCCATTACTTTTAATGGCACAAGTAATGCCATTACTTTAATGGCCAGTGCGGTGCCTCATGCCTGTAATCCCAGCACTTTGGGAGGCCGAGGTGGGTGGATCACTTCAGGTCAGGAGTTCCAGACCAGCCTGACCAACATGATGAAACCCAGGCTCCACTAAAAATACAAAATTAGTCAGGCATGGTGTTGCATGCCTGTATTCCCAGCTATTTGGGAGGCTGAGGCAGGAAAATCACTTGAACCCAGGAGGCTGAGGTTGCAGTGAACCAAGGTCGTAACATTGCACTCCAGCCTGGGCAGCAAGAGTGAAACCCTATCTCCAAAAAAAACAAAAAAAAGGTAATGGCAAAAACTGCAGTTACAGCCGGGCATGGTGGCTCATGCCTGTAATCCCAGCACTTTGGGAGGCCGAGGCAGGTGGATCACCTGAGGTCAGGAGTTTGAGACCACCCTGGTCAACATGGTGAAACGTTGTCTCTACTAAAAATACAAAATTAGCCAGGCATGGTGGTAGGCTCCTGTAATCCCAGCTACTTGGGAGGCTGAGTCAGGAGAATTGTTTGAACCCAGGAGGCAGAGGTTGCAGTGAGCTGAGATCACACCATTGCACTCCAGCCTGAGCGACAAGAGCAAGACTCCATCTCAAAAAAAAAAAAAAAAAAAAAAATGCAGTTCTTTTTGTGCCAACCTGATAGTTGATGTAACCTTTATTTCCTATTCTATCACATAGAGGCAGCTCCCCTGGAGCTCTCAGCTTTCAAGATGTGTTAGTCTATTCTTGCATTACCGTGAAAAAATACCTGAGGCTGAGTTGGGTGGATCACCTGAGGTCGTGAGTTCAAGACCAGCCTGACCAACATGGAGAAACCCCGTCTCTCTTGAAAATACAAAATTAACCGGGCGTGGTGGCACATGCCTGTAATCCCAGCTACTCAGGAGGCTGAGGCAGGAGAATCGCTTGGGAGGAAGGCTGCAGTGAGCCAAGATAGCGCCACGGCACTCCAGCCTGGCCAACAAGAGCGAAACTCCATCTCAAAAAAAAAAAAAAAAAAAAAAGAAAAGAAATACCTGAGGCTGGGTAATTCGTAAAGAAAAGAAGTTTAATTGGCTCACAGTTCTGCAGGCTTTACAAGAAGCATGGTGCTGGCTTCTGGCAAGGCCTCAGGAAGCTTATAATCATGGTGGAAGGCAATGGGGAGTCAGCATGTCATATGGCAAGAACCGGAGCAAGAGAGGGAAGAGGGAGGTCCCAGACTCTTTTAAACAACCAGATCTCCTCTGACCTGACTGAGCAAGAACTTGTTTACCAGCAAGGGAACGATGCTCAACCATTCATGAAAGACCTGCCCCCATGATCCAATCACCTCCCACCAGGCCCCACCTCCAACACTGGGAATCACATTTCAACCTGAGATTTGGAGGGGACAGAGATCCAAACCATATCACAAGATGACGCTCTTACCCCTGCCTTCAGCTCCCTTCCTTCTACTTCCCAACTCTTGTTATTACTGCTTATCATTACTTTTGCTTTGTAATCACCAAAACTGAAAATACATTCTCTTCTGTAACCAAAATTAAGTGACCCGTGCTCTATCCATAGACTGATCTGCAAAGTTAAAAAAGCAACAATTCCATTTCTATTCTGTGAACGTGTCTATATTGTTCACAACAGACCTAGAATTACATTTTCTGTTTCTACACAATCTCTTCCCCCCCCCCCCCCCCCCCCAGAGTTTCTACTTTTCTTTATTCTCTCTTTCTCTTGCATTAGATCCTTTTGCATAGCATCCATTATTTTTTAACTCTCCATTCAATTAAGTATTCTTTGTCTGTCCTTCTTTGCTGTCATAACCTTTCTCTCTCTTATTCTGCTACGGCTCATTCTCAAAGAACGTTCTCAGAAATGTTAATGATGAGGCAAATTTTCTACATTGTTATAGTCTAGAAATGTCTTCGTTTTATTTGTAAACTGAACAGTTTTGCAAAGTATTGAATTCTGAGTTGCTAATTTTTTGTGCATAGAACACTGAATTTTGTTGTTGTTGGTTTGTGTGTTTTTTTTGAGACAGAGTTTCATTCTTGTTGCCCAGGCTGGAGTGCAATGGCACACTCTCTGCTCACTGCAACCTCTGCCTCCCGGGTTCAAGCAATTCTCCTGCCTCAGTCTCCCGAGTAACTGGGATTACAGGCATGTGCCACCATGCCTGGCTAATTTTGTATTTTTAGTAGAGACGAGGTTTTTCCTTGTCTCTACTGGTCAGCCTGGTCTCGAACTCCCGACCTCAGGTGATCTGCCCACCTCGGCCTCCCAAAGTGCTGGAATTACAGGCGTGAGCCACTGCGCCCTGCCAGAACACTGAATGTTTTATGCTTTTGTCTGGTGAGAAGTCTCGTGGGCAGTCAAGGTCCTGTTCTTTTGTGGATGCACTGTTTTCCCCCTTTCCTTGAAGTCTTCTAATCTTTTCTTTTTGGTTCTTGGTGTGTGAAACATTACACGGATGTGCTTAGCTGTCATTCTTTTTTCGTATTGTGTTTGGCATGTAAAGATTTATTTTCTTCAGCTCTAGAAAATTATTTTGTATTATTTATTTGGTAAATTCCCTTCTGTTTACTGTTTACTCTTATTTTCTGAAATGCATATCTGTCAGACGTTAGACCTCCTAGATCAGTCCTCTGTTTTCTCCCATCTTTTTGTTGCTGTTTGTTTTCTTGTACTTTTTAGGAAATTTCCTCAAATCCATCTTTTAACCTTTCCCTTGATTTTGTTATTTTTTATGTTCACAACAATAGTGATTTCCACAAGAGTTTTCTTGTTGTTGTTGTTATTCTCTCTTCCTTTTAATAACGTCCTGTTCTTGTTTTGTGGATGAGTCATCTTGAATCTCTCTGAGAAACTGTGAAAGTTTTAACTTTGTTGTTGTAGTTGCTGTTTTTATTGTTACCAAAAGTCTGCCTGTTTTTCCTAGGTCATTTTTTCCATCTTGTTTAACTTAATCTAAGCCTGCATTAAATTTCTTCTTGTCCTTTCATGTTTACAAGAGTAGTGATCAAAAGCTAATTCTAGGTCTGCAGGCAAGGGCAGAGCTGCTTGACTGGTAGAGTTTGTTTTCAAGATCTGATGAGTTACGCCAGGATGTGGTACCTTTATTCTCTGCCTCTATTGACTTTCTTATGCGGTGACATAGGTGACTGGTGGCATTGTAGACTGTGCATGTGGATGGAGATTTGAGGGCAAGAATCAATAGGCTTCCAATTAATCCTCCTATTTTCGTCTTCCCCTTCAGTCACACCTGACATTTCTGAGATCTCCAGTTTGTATAGGGCTCTGTGGGCTGATCAGTTTCCCCTTTGGTGAGCAACAGCTAACTCTAAGTTGTTGTGTCCTCTGCCCTGCTCCAGCGGTCTCCACTCCTTCATCAGTGTGGTCCTCCATAAATCTGTTGGACTCGTTCACCCTCCAAATGGCCCTCACCCATTTGCTTGGTGTAATGGGCTTATGACTGTTTTAATTGCTTCGTAATCATTTTAGAGAAGTCTTGGGAAGTGTAGGAGGTAAATGAGCATGGCCAGTCTGCCATCCTTAATTGGATGACTCACCACCTGCTTTTTAAACTGCTTGGATGTTTAAACTTGGCCCTACTTTGATTTCTCTTGTGCCTTAGTAATGACCAACAAAGCAGCCTGAACCCCAGTTATTGCACAGACCTGAGATGTATTTGGAGGTATCTGCTGTGTGTCCATGTATCTTTGTGCGTAAAAATATGTACTCTGAGGACAATAAAAGCTACATGCTTCAATTTTAAATTCTTAACACATTTTTTAAAACTTGAAATTATGTCTTTTTTATATTCTCATACATTGTGTTAATGGAAGAGACTAGATGAGGTTAATTAAAAATTACCTTCTACTCTAGGACCTTAGAGCCAGTGGAGAACTTAGATTCCAGACAGCCCAGCCCCAGACTAGCTGCAGCAGATACTGGCAGTGGTCCTCCCTGGCCTACATGGGTTGCTGTTGACCTTTTTCATGCTAACCCCAGTTTTGATGTGTTCTTGCTTCTACTAGCAGCACCTGCACCATTTTGTCAGGCTGCTGGAACCCATTTTTCTCCAACTCAAGCAGAGGCAGAATTTATGCACCCTTCCCCTCATCCATATCCCTCACACCTCGTAGCTTTCAACACCTCGATCGATGACCGCGGTGGTGGGGTATGAAGCTCAGCTCTCTCATCTTGGGGCAGGACATCTCTGGATGTCCACTCCACCCTCCCACTGCAGGATCAAGATGAAGTCCACGCTAGGACCCCGCCTGAGATCTTCCCCGAATGTGCCTTCATTTCCCTCTCTGCCCTGCTTTCTCTGGTCCCTTAGGAATTCCCCCACAGAGTGCTTCCTTCAGAACCAACTCCGTGTGAACCCTCATCTAAGAAGCACTGGCAGTGACATGGGCTGAAATGACTGATGGTCCTTGTGTTCCTTCCTAAACAGCACCTTAATGAAAACCTGGCAAAGCTCACAGCCAGGTTTGAGAAAGCAACAGCAGACAAACTCAAATGTCAGCAAGAAGCCGAAGTGACCACAAGCACCATCTCCCTCGCCAACCGCCTGGTGAGTGTAAGCCACAGCAGCCCAAGCTGTAATTATATTAGCAGGCTTGTCAAGTGCCGCGGAGGTGCAAGATAGATGAGCACAGCACAGCAGTGCTTTGACTTGGAGGGAAGTATTAAAATGTGCTGAAATGCAGGAATTGAGTCCTGAGGAAAATGTGGATGCATAAACCCTGATCTGGTCAAAGGAGTTTTTTTATAGACGTGGTTGGGAGGATGGGAGCACTGGATCTATCAGGCAGCTCATGCAAAATGTGAACACGCTTATATTCATGTGTATTGACCAGAGGAAACATTACAAGACAAAGCTAGCATTTTATAGGCAAACGGTGACGTTCCTTTCTATGTAACATTTCATTATAAGGGTGTGGCCAAGATTAGGAACTAAGATAGAAACAGAAAAGAGTGAGACCTATTGACCCTGAGTATTTCAGAAAAAACACACACACATATACACACATGCTCCAGCCTTCCTGGGAAATCAAATCTGCAGGTCAGGGCAGCGGTGCTTGTGTTATGAGTGTTTGTTTCTGCATAATAAATTACTCCAAAACTTAGTGATTTTGCATTTCACAATACCTCACAAGTTTGTTGAGGGCAGGGCTCAGTTGGCCGGGTTTTCTGCTCCATGTGGTCATGACTGGGGTCACTCGGTCCATTCAGCTGGTGGCTGGGCTAGAGGCCCCAAGACAACTTCCTTCACATGCTGAGCATCTTGGCAGGGATGGTTGGAAGGGAGGATGCAGCTGGGCCTCTCTGCCTTCCTATGGAGCTTCAGGGCCTCTCCACGCACTCTCTCTAGCAGGGTAATCAGATGTCTTGCATAGTAACTCAGGACATCAAGGGCAAGTGTCCCAAGAGGCAGGAAGTGGAAAGTCCCAATATCTGAAGACCTGGGAGTGAAAACTGGCACAATAGCACTTCCACTGTACTCTCTAGGTCAAAACAGTCACAGATTAAAGGGCAGAGAGCACAGACAGCAACTCTTAATGACAGGAATGTCAAAGAATTTGTGGCCTTTTTAAATCCCCCATGGCTTGTATTTCTCATCCCGTATATCAGCTAAGACTCTGAAAAGCAGAGTTAAATGGATGTGATTTCTCTTCAAGCTAGAGACTTTATAGCACCCTGCTCACCAGTGAAGGGAAGTACAGTCCACACCTGTTTACATTTATTCCAGCCACCACTGAATTACACAGCAGAGCCAGATGTTTTAATCTGGGGAGCAGTGAGTCATAGCCGTCACTGAACGGAGCTGTGATGTAATGAAGACCAGCCATACCCAAATGTGTGTCTGTGCAGTTGTCACTGGACCAGCTTCTGTGTGGCTTTGAGATGGTCAGTTTAGCTGAACAGTTCAGTGCAGAGACAGCAACTCTTGCCAGTGTGCAAGAAGTCCTCCAGATCTCCTAGCTGGCCTGCCTTCCATTCAGCTCCCTGCTTGGTTTCCGAACTTAGCGCAGCCTTCTCTGCCTGGCTGGAGCACTTTCTGAGTCAGTGCTCCTGGGAGGCAGTGTGGCACTCTGCTCTAGAAGTCAGGATGTTCAGGCTCTGAAGCCACCCCTGTCTCTACCAACCTAGAGATTCTGGTCAGATACTTGGACTTTCTGGCCTTTGTGTAATCTGAAAACATGCATGGGAATGATTGGGTTGGCAAATCTCTAAGGTCTGTCCAGGCTCTGATGTTCTGTGATGTTATCATTCAAAGAAAAAATAAAGGGTGAGTCCTAATGCAGAAGCAAAGCTCCGCCATACCACTAACAGTCGTCTGTAGAAAGGATGACTCTCCTCCCAGGGAGACTGTACCAACCCAAAGAGGGCTAGGGGGTCAGGACTGTGTACACACCCATGACCTTACCATGCTTCTCTGTGTCTCAGTTAGCACATCAGTCTCCTCACCCGCTGTGAATTATTTATGGTGCACGGACTTGATTTTGTTTATGTTCATTTCCCCATCATTTGGAAAGGAGAAAGAAGTGGCTAATTTTCTAACGTTCCACAGACCAGGTGTTGTGCTAAATAATAATCATACATGATTATATTTCATCCTCTCAACAACCCTTTGATTGAGTGGTATCAGTCTCCACACATAAAGCAGAGTCAAACCTGTCATCTTTCTATGGCTCATACGATGCATGACACAGAATGGGGCTTGTGTACTGAAAGCTTTGCTGCAGGCAGCACAAACCCCCATCGATGGAAAGGGCCATGTAAGTGATGTTCTGCCTCTTCCTGCTATGAAGCGTGCAGTGGGCGCTCTCCATGATGGAATCATGACTCTATGACCTGCTGTGTAACAAGCCTCTTCTCCTCTCTGGCTTTTGAAATTGTAGGTTGGAGGACTCGCTTCTGAAAACGTGAGGTGGGCAGAAGCCGTGCAGAACTTCAAACAGCAGGAAAGGACGTTATGTGGAGACATTTTACTTATAACGGCTTTCATTTCCTACCTTGGCTTCTTCACAAAGAAATATCGGCAGAGCCTCTTGGATGGGACTTGGAGGCCCTACCTGAGCCAGCTGAAAGTACGTATGGCCTGAATTTCTCCCGACCACATCAGCCTCTGGGCACTAATGGGAAGACACCACAGTCATAATTCACATCCCCTGGTGTCCTCCTGCACACTCACCCCCACCACCCTCTGAGCACCAGGTGTGAAACCTGCATACCCGTGTCCTTCCACACTGCCTTGCATTGCTGCCCACTGCCCTCCAGGCCACCTGGGGGCAGCACGTCTCCTCTGAATGCAGTCCTCCATGGGAACACTAGTCCTCTTCCCTGCAGGCTGTCTCCTAGCAATCCTTAAAGCTATGAAACCTGGGAGATAGGAAAAAAAACAAAACAAAACATTTTTGTCTCTGATCTCCCCACTCCAGGGTCAAACTTCATAGGAGCAGTCAGGGAAAGTTCACTTTCCCAGATCCTACCTTGCACCTTGTTACTGGGCCCCAAAGCTACACAGCTTGTGCCAATGACTCACAGATATCTTTTGTTCTGCTTCCATCCTGCATGATCCCTTGAACAGCTGCTCACATGCTTCTTATGTGGGCTGTGCAGCTAGTCCTCTTCGTGTGGCTAGGTGGATGTTACTCCCAACCGATCCCTTTACATCACCCACCCCCCACTCCCTGCAACATAACGAAGTGGAGAAATACTGGTTTCCCGTTAAAGGGGATTCAAAGTTGTACCTGGACCCGAGCATCAGAAGAAGTCCTAATACTTTCTTGGCACTTTCACATCACTCATAGCAACCCACAAATACTCCCTATGTATTTAGCATGTCCTAGCACTCCACTATACAGGGGGCACACAAAATGTTCAAGACCGGGATACCTTTGGCAAGTTCACAGTCCACTTGAGGAGATTAGGCTCATAAAAGTCAGCTAGGGTGAAAGTCAGCCCCAAATTTCACAACGTAAGGTAAAAGCTGCATTCCAAATCTATTTGTAAGTAGAACCTTAGAACAAAAACTCTATCTTGATGATTGTTTTCTCAGATCAGCTCATAAAACCCTGCTCACCTGACAATTAGTGGAACGGTAGTTTTAAAAATGTTACAGTGCTAGCAAATAAACAAAAAATAAAGCAGTTATTTTGCTCATCCTAAACACTTTTGGAAAAAGGAAATTGTTGAAGGAACCATCATTAACTGAGTGAATGAAGATGAAGAGCTTAGTAGCAGCTTAGTGAGGATTTTTCTGGCTTTGTTTGGGTTCTTAAGCTTTCTTGTGTCATGGACGTCTTTGGCAGTCTGGTGAGGCCTACGGATTCCTTCTCAGAATAATGTTTTTGAGCACATCAAATAGAATGCATGAGATTACAAAGGGAAAAAATATATTGGAACACATTTCTGGTCCCAGATAAGAATCCCCAAGGGGCAGATTTCCCTTCAGAGGTTTGCTGGATACTATAGTACCGGCCATTTGTGCCCTTAGTAGATACAATTAAGAGGATGGGAGGTGGTTTGGAGAGATTTCCTTGGGATAACTGGGCAAAACAAACTTCAGAGAGGAGTGAGATGAAGGGGTTAAAAGGGTATTTGTCTAAACCTCGAAAGCATTATGCTAAGTGAAAGTAGCCAGACACAAAAGGTCACACACTGTAGGATTCATTTACAGTAAAATATCCAGAAGAAGAAAATCCAAGGGGGCAGAAAACATATTCATAGTTTCCATGAGTTGGGTGTAGAGAGAAATCGGGGATGCTGTTGAATGAGTATGGGATATGGGGGAGATGAAATGTTTTGGAAGTAGAGCTGATGGCTACATAATGTTATGAATAGACTAAATGCCACTGAATTGTGCACTTTAAAATGGTTAATTTATTTTGTGTGAATGTTACCTTAATTTAAAAATATATGTAGGGGTCATCAACAAAAAAGATTGCCTATAAAAAAATTAAGTGAGCCCAGCACGGTGGGGTCACGCCTGTAATCCCAGTACTTTGGGAGGCCAAGGCGGGGTGGATCACCTGAGGTCAGGAGTTCGAGACCAGCCTGTCCAACACGGTGAAACCTCGTCTCTACTAAAAACACAAAAATTAGCTTGGTGTGGTGCCGGGCACCTGTTATCCCAGCTACCTGGGAGGCTGAGGCAGGAGAATCACTTGAACCCAGGAGACAGAGTTTTCAGGGAGCTGAGATCACGCCACTGCACTCCAGCCTGTGTGACGGAGCGAAACTCCAAACTCCATCTCAAAAAAAAAAAAAAAAAAAAAGAATTCAGAAAGCAGTGTCTAGGGCACACATAGGAGCCCTGAAGGGGCATAAGAGAGGTCCAGGCAAGTTCTCAGACTGAAAATACTCACCAGCTTCCCATAGGCACCAGCAGCAGAAAGAGTCCTGCAGGTGAATGGGGTGTTTGGGGAAGAGGAAAAGAAAACCCATCCAGCCTCTTGCAAGCTGGTGAAACAGATGAGTGGAAAGAGTGGTTTGTGCCGGCTAGTACAGACAGGAGCAAACCCACTAGGCATGGGACCTGGTGCTGGTTCATGGAGCATGCACAAGAAACACAGACATATAGCAGAGAAATAACATTGTTAACATGGGTGAGAGTGTGTAGGATGTCATAGATTAAAATACAGATAATCTAGTAGAAACTTGACTTGGGTAAAGATACCACAAAACAAAGTATCATTCATGTGAGCTGAATTTCTGCAGTTGTACATCCATGGAGAGAAAAAAAAAACAAAAAAGCTATCAGGACTTTAATAGAACCTGCTTCCAGAAATAATCACACAGCCAGAAAAGCATTCTTCAGCGGGATGTTGATCTTGCTTTTAAAGGAGTTGTGTCATTTGGTGAGTAACCATGCATTCAACCCAGCTGAGAATGTCTGCTTCTGTTCTGAGCGTGGGTTGGCGTTTCTTCTTCACCAGACTCCCGTTCCTGTCACCCTGACCCTGGATCCCCTGAGGATGCTGATGGACGATGCTGATGTGGCTGCCTGGCAGAACGAGGGCCTCCCAGCCGACCGCATGTCCGTGGAGAATGCCACCATCCTCCTCAACTGTGAGCGCTGGCCACTCATGGTTGACCCTCAGCTACAAGGCATCAAATGGATCAAGAATAAATATGGTGAAGATCTCCAGGTCACACAGATTGGCCAGAAAGGGTAAGTGGTTGAGCACAAAAGTTCTCACTTTAGCCATTTGTGCAGGAAAATGTATAGATCATGAGCAGATTTTAAGCCCCAGTGAATGGTTTGTACACACCTGGTCTCCATCAGGCTTCTCATGTTTCTCCTCCCATTTTAGCAATCATCTCAATGAAGGATGCCTGGGTACTAAGTCTTTGCTTTTCATCCACATGAGAAATTATGTACCACAACCTCTTGACCCATTCTGGGGTCCTTTCTTCACCATCCCTGGAGCTCATCCTCTCATTGCCCCTTAAACACTTCCTCCCCAAACTTCACATCCCATTGTCACATAGCTCTGTGCTTTATAAAGTCTTCCTCACCCTTAGCCAAAAGTTGCCTCCCTTATCTCTCTACCCATTATTTCTCCCTCTGCCCTAGAACCATGTAGAACTAACAAAACCGTCCTCCTGAGGCACAACTTGACATTTCAGTAGGTCCCGTGGAGCAGCTGAGTTAGTTACAAAACCTTCAGAGCCCTTGGTACCTGCCATGTGGCTTTGTACTTCCCTGTGGAAAGTTACCACGTGAAGGGACTGGAATGGCACAGAGAATGTCTGGCCAGCACCCACCAGGCTTCAGTGGCTTGGGACTCGGCATCCCTCATGCCTCCCTTCATTTTAGCCTTGCGGTTTCAGTCCTCATCCTGTTCTGTGTCATCAGGACACCTGGGGAAACAGGATGGGGCAATGGGGAAGAGGCAGTGAGGCAGACATCATTCGTTAGGAGGTTGATATGCGTTAGTCTTCGTGTTAGGGGTTTTATCTCAAATGCCATCCTTAATCCACATAGTTAATAAGGTAAGTAACCAATTAGTTAATAACCAGTAAAGTTATTGGTTCCATTGCACGTCCGAGGAAGCAGAGGTTCACAGAAGTTAGGTAATTTCCCCAGGGAGTATGCCATTTTAAAAGTGATGGAAATTTTGCACTTGTGTTTATAGCAGCGTTATTCATAATAGACAAAAGGTGAAGGGAACCCAGGTGTTCACTGACAGAAAAATGGATAAACAAAATGTGATGTACACATGCCACAAAATATTATTGCCTTAAAAGGAAAACAATTCTTAAAAGAGTGTAATTAGATTGTTATACAAAGGAGAAATGCTTGAGGACATGGAGACCCCGTTTACCATAACGTGATTATTATGCATCCCTGTATCAAAATAGCTTATGTACCCCATAAGTATATGTACCCATGTACCCACAAAAATTAAAAGTAAAAAAGTTTTCAAAGAAAAAAATTTAAATAAAATAAAATTGAAATTAAAAAAAAAAAGGGAAAACAATTCTGACACATGCCACAACATGGATGAATCTTTAAAGTGTAATGCAGAGTAAAATAAGCCGGTGACATAAAGACAAATGTGGTATGATTCCTCTCATCCAAGGTAACCAGGGTAGTCAAATTCATTGAGACAGAAAGTAGAATGGCGTTTGCTAGGGAGTGGGAGGGAGAGGGGAATGGAGAGTTAGTGTTTCACAGGTACAGAGTTTCAGGTTTGGTTTTGTTTTTGTTTGTTTGTTTGTTTGTTTGTTTTTGAGACAGAGTCTCACTCTGTCACCCAGGCTGGAGTGCAGTGGTGCCATCTCAGCTCACTGCAACCTCCGCCTCCCAGGTTCAAGCCAGTGATTCTCCTGGTTCAGCTTCCTGAGTAGCTGGGACTGCAGGCGCCCACCACCACACCCGGCTAATTTTTTTTCTTTTTTGTATTTTTGGTAGAGACGGGTTTCACTATGTTGGCCAGGCTGGTCTCGAACTTCTGATCTTGTGATCTGCCCGCCTCAGCCTTCCGAAGAGCTGGATTACAGGCGTGTGCCACCGCGCCCAGCCAGTTTCGGTTTCGCAAGAAGAGTTCTGTGAATGGATGATGGTGATGGATGCACAACAGTGTACTTAAAGCCATGGAACTGTACACATTAAGATGACACACATTATACGTTATGTATATTTTACCACAATTTAAATATATTAATTAATAAATTTGTTTAAAAAGTAATGGAGGCAGCCGGGAGCGGCGGCTCACGCCTGTAATCCCAGCACTTCGGGAGGCCGAGGCGGGCGGATCACGAGGTCAGAAGATCGACACCATCCTGGCGAACACGGTGAAACCCCGTCTCTACTAAAAATGCAAAAAAATGGCTGGGCGCAGTGGCTCAAGCCTGTAATCCCAGCACTTTGGGAGGCCGAGACGGGCGGATCACGAGGTCAGGAGATCGAGACCATCCTGGCTAACGCGGTGAAACCCCGTCTCTACAAAAAAAAAAAAAACAAAAAAAAAACTAGCCGGGCGGGGCGATGTCGGGTGGGGCGCCTGTAGTTCCAGCCTACTGCAGGAGCTGAGCAGGAGAATGGGCGTAAAACCCGGGAGGCGGAGGCTTGCAGTGAGCCTGAGATCTGGCCACTGCACTCCAGCCTGGGCGACATGAGCGAGACTCCGTCTCAAAAAAAAAAAAAAAAAAAAAATGCAAAAAAATCAGCCATGTGTGGCAGCGGGCGCCTATAGTCCTAGCTATTCGGGGGGCTGGGGCAGGAGAATGTCGTGAACCGGGAGGCGGAGCTTGCAGTGAGCCGAGATCGCACCACTGCACTCCAGCCTGGGCGACAGAGTGAGACTCTGTCTCAAAAAAAATAAAAAAAAAAAAAAAAATAATAATAATAGAGGCAGCTGGGCACAGTGGTCAAGCCTGTAATCCTAGCACTTTGGGAGGCCGAGGTGGGCAGATCGCTTGAGGTCAGGAATTCAAGACCAGCCTGGCTAACATGGTGAAACCCTGTCTCTACTAAAAATACAAGAATTAGCTGGACATGGTGGCAGGTGCTTGCAGTCCCAGCTACTTGGGAAGCTGAGGCAGGAGAATCGCTGGAACCCAGGAGGCGGAGGTTGCAGTGAGCCGAGATCGTGCCATTGTACTCCAGCCTGGGGGACAAGAGTGGAAACTGCGTCTCAAAACAAACAAACAAACAAACAAACAAACAAAAAAGTAACGGAGGCACTATTTGATGCAAGTCATCCTCACGTAGAAACCTAAGATTTATCCACTCCAGGGAACAGCCACTCAAAGTGAGCTTTGCTGCTCTGGCCACATGTCCCAAGCATGCTTGCACTGAGGTCCAGATCACTCGGGGTTGTTCAAATTGAACATATGATGTTAAAAATAATAGTTAACAAAACCAAATATTAAATATTATAGTGCATCCATGTTATAGAGCAAACTTTGTTGAGAAGTGAATGCCAAGGCATAATGTGATATATATAAATATAGTGGCCCTATCTTGGCTCACTGCAACCTCCACCTCCTGGGTTGAAGCAATTCTCCTGCCTCAGCCTCCCGAGTAGCTGGGATCACAGGCGTGTGCCACTATGCCTGGCTAAATTTTGTATTTTTAGTAGAGACAGGGTTTCACCATATTGCCCAGTGGTCTCGAACTCCTGACCTCAGGTGATCCGCCTGCCTCAGCCTTCCAAAGTGCTGGGATTACAGATGTGAACCACCGCTCCCGGCCAATATGATATATTTTTATTTGCATCTTCAGTCACATAGTAATCCAACCCTGGCCTTCTCCCAAAACTTTAATTAAAATATTCTTTTCCAGCTGACTAACAGTGTATTTTAGACAGGTGTATGTTCTTTTTGCTCATTGATGTGTCCCTAGTGTCTAAAACACTGCCTAATGCATTGCAGGCCCTTAATAAATATGTTCAATTAATTCTTAGTTCATGTCCATTAACTACTTTCCTGTTGAATGGTTTTCTAGATTTGTTGTATGTTATTTGAATACAAATGTTGCATTATATGTAATATGTATAGTCTTCTTTCTTCATATGAATGAAAATGTGTTCATCTCATTTGTCTTTTAATTTACTTTTGTGAGGTTTTACATACTACAGTTCATTTTATTTTAGTTTTTTTATTTGATCAGATTTGTCAGCCATTTATTCTATAAATGATGACTAGAGGAGTCTCTCCTCTCCAAGAATTTTTAAAATGTTCACCTACATTTTTAGTCTTTAGTTTTTTGTTGTTGTTGTTGTTGTTGTTGTTTAAGACAGGGTCTTACTCTGTCACCCAGGCTGGAGTACAGTGGTGAAATCATGGTTCCCTGCAGCCTCGACCTCCGGGGTTCAAGCAGTCTTTCCACCTTAGCCTCCCAAGTAGCTGGAATTACAGTCGCGCAACAACACACCCTGCTAATTTTTGTATTTTTATAGAGAGGGTGTCTCACTCTATTGCCCAGGCTGGTCTCAAACTCCTGGCCTCAAGCAATCATCCCACCTTGGCCTCCCAAAGTTCTGGGATTACAGGCATGAGCCACCAGGCCTGGCCCATTTTTAAGTTTTTTGAGTTTTCCTTTTTACATGGAAATGCAATCAATTTAAATATAGTTTAAGCTACTATATGTGGTACAGACTAATTTTCCAAGTGGGTAGCTATTGTTTCAATACCATCTATGAAATTGTCCATTCTTTCCTCAATTAGAGATGTCATTTTACTATATATTAAATTATTTTATTAAATAGGGTCATTATTCTTTTCTATTTATCTAATACTACACCAGCTCTTATTTACTTTTATATTTAGTAACATTTTTTGTGGTATTTCTCATTAAAAAGTAATATATCATCACTGTAAAGAAAAATGAGAGGGTGGGGTAGGAGTTACCATAAAAAACAAAGAAATAGAAACTTCTATAATTCATCTTTCAAAAACACTGCTAACTTGTTGGTATATGCTGTCCTTTAAGCCTTCTTTCTACACCTCTATATTGTTGAAATATACAAAATATTTAGTATTAGATAATGAGTCCTTCCTCTTCTTCATTACTGGTTTTCTCCTTGCCAGCCTCACTGTATTCTTTTAGGTTAACTTTAAGATCTTTTGTTGAGTTTCATAAAGTTTTATTGTTATTCTTCGTTTGAATTGTATTATATCCCTGCAGCCTCAACTTATAATTGACTATAATTGACTTATAAATTGACTTTAAGAAAATCAACCTATTTACATATTTATTAAACTCTACATAACACTGAAAAGTTAAAAGTAACCTAGATCTTTGTTAATTGATTGATAAATTAAGGTATATCAATATGGCCTAATACCCAGTCATTTAAAATTACCTGGAAGGCTATTTAATGACATGGTGAAATGATTACAATATATTTCATGTAAAAAAAACAGGTTATAAAACAAAACCACCATATGAATCTAATACTATCAAAGCTAAACTTGACAATATAATATGTTCAAATATACACAGTATACACCAAAATGTTAAAGACAGATTATGGTTTTCATTATCTTTTTTGTATTTTATAATTTCTCCGTATTTCTAAAAGTGTATATAATCACATAAATCTCACTTTACATAGGGAAAAAATGTGGTCATTGAAAACATTCCAAATAGCTGTGCCGCCAACTATATCACCATGTCTTAGAGGTCACACTAGTCTCATTAAATTGTCGACTCCATAGCTTGCCACGGGCTCATACTCCCGGACTCATACTTGCTTCCCCAGCTACCTTCAAATCATAGAGCAGGCCCTGGAAGCTGGAGCTGTGGTGCTGATTGAAAACCTAGAGGAGTCAATTGATCCTGTTCTGGGACCTCTGCTTGGGAGAGAAGTCATTAAAAAAGGACGGTAAGACTCAGCTGTGTCGCTGACCCTTTGTGGGGAGCTGGTTCTTGGCCCCGGTTAGAATCATGAAGAGGTCTGGTCTTCCTGGAATTTCCTCCTTCAGTTCATGTCGAGTAGCTCCCTGCAGCACATCCACCTTTCTTTCTTCCAGCAGAGGTCTATGTAGTGACCTTTGTCTCCTAGAGAAAGTTTCCTGGAAAAACTTTGCTTCCATCAGCCAACGTCCCAACTGACTTCATTCTAAATGGCCACAGTGCACAATTTTGGAGAAACTTGAGAAGGAAATTGGTCAAAAAGCAGACTGACTTTTAAGTATGAGCATCTTATACAAGCCAGTCATCTGAATTCTGACAACTTGGTTCCTTGTCAATTTAATGAGTCTCTGCTAGTTTGAGTGCTGGCTCAGGATAAGGGCTTAGCAAGCATAAGGCAAAGCAGGGGGTGGTGTTGAGAGGAAAAGAGAGGAAGAAGACATACAATGGGTTCGTATGAGGGGCAGAGTAATTACCATGAAGGAGTGCTTGACTCAGGAACCTCACCCACTGCCAGTGCCATCGTTGCCTTTGCTGTCCTCAAGTTGTGCTCATTTACTTGCTTAATCATTTTCACCCATAGATGTCATTCCCCTGTCAGCCATGAGGAAAAGTAAGCCCTATTGCTGGCCTATAAAGCACCTTTGTGGAAACCGCAAGGTGGCTCACCTTCCTCCAGACACTTCACTGCCATCTGCTGGAAATTCTTCATAATGTACTAATCTACATTGACACAACAGGCATGGCTCTTCCTAGAGTTACACAGTGCAGAACCAAACATGGCGGCCATGGGAAACCATGTGTCCCCCTCGGCTCCTGTTCCCCACATTAGTGCAAAAAAGAATCCCAGGGCTCATCCTAGACATACTCAGGAGGAATCCATCTGAATATGGCAATATTGTTTGAAAAAAAAAATCTCAAATTCTGACCCCGACCAAATTTTGCAGGAAGGCACCTCACCTTCACGTGAGCATTTATGTTCCAGATTCATTAAAATTGGAGACAAAGAATGTGAATACAATCCCAAGTTCCGGCTCATCCTCCACACCAAGCTGGCTAATCCTCACTACCAGCCTGAGCTGCAGGCTCAGGCCACCCTGATCAACTTCACCGTTACCAGGGATGGCCTGGAGGACCAGTTGCTGGCTGCTGTGGTCAGCATGGAGAGGCCAGACCTGGAGCAGCTGAAGGTGAGGACAGGAGGGAGAAAACACTCTGCTGCTAGAGCCTTCAGTGTACTCCACTCTGGGAGAGGTTGCGGAGGGGGGCTGTTTTTCCTGGGTTGAATCAGGTGGGTTCTGCTAGACCCTGGAAGAGTGCCGACCCCATGTAGTAACCTGGGAACACCATACTGGGAAAAGAAGGATGGGTGAGCTGAGGAACAGAAGCAAAAACAGTTTGAAGGACGGGCATGGTGGCTCATGCCTGTCATCCCAGCACTTTGGGAGGCCAGGGTGGACGGATCATGACGTCAGGAGTTCAAGACCAGCCTGGCCGACATGGTGAAAACCCATCTCTACGAAAAAAAACAAAAACAAAAATTAGCTGGGCATGGTGGCACTAGCCTGTAGTCCAAGCTACTCAGGAAGCTGAGGCAGAAGAATCTCTTGAACCCTGGAGACGGAGGTTGCAGTGAGCCAGGATCATGCCACTGCACTCCAGCCTGGCAACAGAGTGAGATTCCTTCTCAAAAAAAAGAAAAGAAAAAAATGGCTTGGAGACTGGACAGTCCTATGACCAAGAGCAGAGCCTGGCATGAACATGAGTGCCACTGATCACACAGGTCCACGTGCCAGAACTAAGTGGAGTGAAATTCTACAAGGGTAACCGAAATAGGTCCAACTATTTTAGGGTCATGTCTTAGTCAGCTTGGGCTGCCATAACAAAAACCATAGATGGGGTGGCTTAAATAACAGATGTTTGTTCTCCTATAATTCTGGAAGTTGAAAGTCTACGATCACGTTGGTTTCTGGTGAGGCCTCTTTTCCTGCCTTGGAGGCAGTGGCCTTCTCACTGTGACCTCACGTGACCTCTTCTTTGCACATAAAGAAATAGAGAAACCTCCCTGGTATCTCTTTTTATAAGGGCACTAATCCCATCAAGCCATGGCTTCACCCTAATGACCTCATTTAACTTTAATTACCTCCTTAAAGGTCACATCTCCAATATAGTCACGTGGGGAGTTAAGGCTTCAGCATAGGACTTTTAGGACAACACAATTCAATCCATAGCAGATAACATGCTTTTTGTCGTCTCTTTAAATGTGATTAGATTATATAATATGTGGGGTTGGGGGGTGGAATTCCAGTGCATGAGAGCTTGAGTTCAGGGCTCCCTGGGACTCCGCTTCCTGCAATCATTTATTCATTGAACAGACACCTTGGGAGCACCAACCCTATAACAGGCAGGATTTGAGGTATGGAGGATTCAGCAGTAAACAAAGAAAACCATGTCCCAGCCTTCGTGGAATCTACACTCTAGTGGAGGAACACAGAAAACAGCAATGTAAACAAATGAACAATGCCATTCAGATAGCAATAAGAATTTTTAAGAAAGTAAAACAGGGTAATACTGGAAAGCCAGAGGGCAAATTTGAACAGTGGTGGTCAGAAAAAGATTCTGTGAGGAGTTGGCATCTGAGCTAATTCCTAAATAATTGTAAAGCCTCTGGGCATAGAACATTCCCAGCACAGAGAACAGCAAATCCTGGTCTTAAGGCAGGATCAAGGTATGTGGTTTTAAGAAACAGAAGAAAGGTCAGGGTGGCTGTGGCTGGAACCTCCAACAGGAAGGTTGTTCTTCTCACGGATCCAAAGGCTGTACAAGGGCAAAGACACTACAACTGCCTGAAGTTAGTGCTCTAGGATACGGAGCAGAAAGGGAGGGTGGGATGAGATCCGCTTGGATACCAGCACCCCACTCCAGCCTCGAGGAAGGTTTTACACAGTCTAAACTGGAAGACGGATGCTGCTGATTTTTTTTCAAAGTAAGCCATAGGAGAGTTGTTCCTTAAAGTAAATTGGTAATAGAGAAAACTCTCCAGAGAACTAAAACTGGACCCTAACCCTCTAGTCACAGAAATAAACTCCGTTTAGTGAACGCTGATAATGCAGTGTGTTGCCCATTGTGCATTAAGCACAGCACAGAAATCCTACAACTGGGGACTGGGATTACAGAGGAGTAAAGAGGGTAAACTGGCTCAAGGTCATGTGCCCAGAATATTGTACCGTTGGGCACCAATTTTGACTTCTCTGCTTGTCTCCTGCTCATGGTCTGAAGCTCTTTGCCATTCTGCCTCCAGTTTACCATCTTTAAGGCAAGGGACTTTGGCCCTATTCAGGCATACCCTTAGAGCAGGATGCCCTGGGCATCTTCACCTAACTGTCTCTGGCTTGATATTTGCAGTCCAATCTCACAAAGCAGCAGAATGGATTCAAAATTACCCTGAAAACGTTGGAAGACAGTCTCCTCTCTCGCCTCTCCTCCGCCTCTGGGAACTTCCTGGGAGAAACAGCACTGGTGGAAAACCTAGAGATCACCAAGCAGACTGCTGCCGAAGTTGAGAAAAAGGTAAAACTCCTCTGGCTAGTCGGGGAAGGCAGCCTAGGCTGGAGTCCTCCTCCAATTTTCTCTCCTCTTAGATAATGAGTCTTACTTTTAGAGAAAAAAGAAGTCCAAGTCACACATGGCTTTTCTGTCTCAGCAAGGTTCTTCTAGAAAGTCTACCTAGGCAGGATTCCTGAAGTGACTACCCCATACATCTTGTATTATGTAGTTCCCACCTTCTGGAAAATACTTTTGATGTCTCAACTCCATCCACATTTGATGAACACTTAAGGCTTTGCAGGGCCTAGTATTCTGTGCAGGGAATATTCACTCAAAATGGATACCTCAGATAGTGTGTGGAGTTGCCCTGAAGCTAAGGAATTGCATTGTTGTAAAAGCTGACTGGTTTGGGCATGATGGCAGCCTGACAAAACCCACCAGACCGCAGACTCTCACAAGTCTGATCCTAATGAGAAAACCTCAATGACTTCCTAGGAAACTCAGCTCTCAAAAACTGTATCATCCTGGGAAGCAATGACGCAGTGCCCTGTTGTGCGTAGCTGCCTTTATTTTACAATGTTTGGAAGGCCCTTGGTCCCCGCTGTGAGGACTAGAAGACGGGATGTGATGGGAAAGGGGCCCACCCCATGCTCTGTCCCAGCATACCACCAAACCTCCAACAAGGTCTTTTGCAGTCTCAGTCCTGCGCTTGGATCCGAAGAGCATTGGAGATATTGGCTCTGAGCAGGACAAGGAATATCTGTAACAGTGTCCAGGAACAATATACCTTTGAGGGAAGATGCTTATTGCCAGATTATTGGGATTTCTCCAAATATGAAAGACTTCGTTCTAGGTAGAGACAAGGTAGGAAATATGAAAAGCAATGATGGGTAAGACAGATAAACCAGGTCATACCTACTCTGAGATGATGGACAGCTGAGGTTGGAGTGGTGAGATTGAAAGGAGGAAGAGTCAACCGAATGTTGGGTCAACAGCATTTGGCTTGGTGCTTGTTTACTTGTATTTCTTCCTCAGAGGGCCAGGCCCTAAAAGCCTAGGATTATGGCAAATTTCTTGCTGTATCTCCAACTTTCATCATGGATCTTAGAATACAGTGGCCTTCAAGTAAGTATTCATGAGGCGAATAAATGAGAAAGAGAAAGAAGACAAAAGAAAAGGAAC
>NW_016816716.1:386112-388612 GCF_001698545.2 Rhinopithecus bieti
CCTTTTGTTTTCCTTTTCTTTTTGTTTTCTTTCTCTTTCTCATTTATTTGTCTCATGAATACTTACTTGAAGGCCACTGTATTCTAAGATCCATGGTGAAAGTTGGAGATACGCAAGAAATTTGCCATAATCCTAGGCTTTTAGGGCCTGGCCCTCTGAGGAAGAAATACAAGTAAACAGGCAGTTATGAAACAGGGCTGAGGGCTGAGGTCAAGAAAGCACAGGGATCAGTGAACACACAAAGGAGGAACACTCAACGCATGTTGGGTGAGAGGGAGGAGGTGCTTCCCTTGAGTGTAACTGGACCATAGAAGAGGTGGGAACTGGAAGTGGTCACTGGCAATGAGGCTCGAAAGGTGGCCTGAGTTTCCATTGTATAGGGCTATGTAAACCATGCTGGGAAAATTGGGCTATGTCCTGATGGGCATCAAATATCATGAACCTCTTTCACATATTTTCCATCTCTGTTTCTTTCTGAGTGGCTTTTGTCACAATTTCCTGAGATTTCTCTTTTAGTTTGCTGATTTTCTTTTCAGCTCCAGTCTATTATTTAAACCGAACACTTTTTAAATTTAAATAACTATACTCTTATTTTTAGAAGTGCTAGCTAGTTCTTTTCCAGATATGCCTGTTCTTTTTCATAATGCCCATGTTTTATGCTTCCTTTTGTGTCCACTGCTCTAAAACATACGTGGTTAATAGTGAGTTTTAGGTTGTTCAGTCAATCTTTCTGGGGAGTTGTTGGTTTTGTTTTTGTTTTAGAAAGGAGTCTCCTAATTGTTTCCTTTTGTAATGCGCCTGCAGTTTGTAATTGTTTATTATGAGAACATCTTCAGTAAGGATCATTGCCTTTTCCTGTGGTGCTTCCACAAATTATCAATAACTTTCCTCTATTTTGGAGCATAAGGGCAGAGCATATTGAGGTTTGCATTTAGAGGCATAGTCTACCAGAAATCCCTCTTCCTGATCCTGAAGTCTCATTTCTTATTTTTACCTGTCATAAGAAATTTTCTGGCCGGGTGCGGTGGCTCACGCCTGTAATGCCAGCACTTTGGGAGGCCGAGGTGGGTGGATCACCTGAGGTCAGGAGTTTGAGACCAGCCTGGCCAACAATGGTGAAACCCCATCTCTACTAAAATACAAAATTAGGCGGGCGTGGTGGCAGGTGCCTGTAATCCCAGCTACTGGGCAGGTTGAGGCAGGAGAATCGCTTGAACCCAGGAGGCGGAGGTTGCAGTGAACCAAGATTGTGCCATTGGACTCCAGCCTGGGGGACAAGAGCGAGACTTTGTCTCAAACAAACAAAAAAAGTAATTTTCTAAAAATAGAATATTCCATTGAAAGATATCTTTGTGAAATTACATATGAACTATTTCATAAAAATTAAGAAAAAGAAGACTGTACTGGATTTCCACTGCTTGGTGTTCTAGTTCATTTTTGAGTCATACTTTTTTTTTTCTTTTTTTTGTATTTCCATGAAATCTTTCTCATTAGAGATGGAGCATGGCGGCTTTCATGGCTCACACTTCTTAGCTGGAAGAGCTGACACCTCACCCTCTGAAAGCACTAGAAGTTTACCATCTCCTTTCTCATCCCAGTTCTAGGAAGGAATACCATAGTAGCTTTTCAACTTTCTACCCATCATCCCCATCCCTGTTCCCTGCATCCTCTAAGCAGACACATGTCTACTCACACAGAGGGGCCACGCTGATTCTCAGGAAGCCCTGGTTGGTTGGAACAGTGTCTGGTTGTTTATTTTTCCAACAGGTCCAGGAGGCCAAGGTGACCGAAGTGAAAATCAACGAGGCCCGAGAGCACTACCGACCAGCAGCTGCCAGGGCCTCACTGCTCTACTTCATCATGAACGACCTCAGCAAGATCCATCCAATGTACCAGTTTTCTCTCAAGGTGAGTTACACCTGGAGTTTCTTGCCTGATTATAATAAAGCAGTGTCATATTGCCAATGCAGCTCTCTGTGAGAGCTTATCCATGTCAAATCATTAGCTATGTCAGGTCTGTAAGATCAAAGCCAGGAGAGCAGCTATGTTACCTTCAGACATCTCTTACCATCCTCATCTCTTTAATTGGGTCTTACATGACTCATGGGTAATTTTGACTAGAACAGAACAGGACATCACAGCAAGTCTTGGCTCATTCTTTCAGTAGGCACACATGATATGGTGGGTACTATGCTTACTGAATGTGTGGAAGATGATACCGAAGAAATATGAGAAGTGATCCCTGTCCCCAAAGAGCTGAAAATATAATAGACAATCAAATGTGTCACTTGTATTGATTAAAGTCCAAAGCAGGCAATAATAATACACCAACTTTAAATTAGTTTTCTTATGACCCTAATATCCCCAAAGCTCCTACCTTATGATTGTTGAAATATTCCTAAAACCAAAGATGTTAGCAAATTGTAAGAGCTGACTAAACTTATCTTACTCATGAAAAAATAAAGACCTATAAATTTTTAGTGCATCTCTGAAAGTACAT